>NW_008685415.1:20687-34425 GCF_000695815.1 Acanthisitta chloris
AGTTTACTCTGCCTTGATGCTTTTATTCTAAAACATAAAGCCAAAGTTTCCATGTTGAACAACTTTTAATCAGTTTAGTACATTTATACCAGACCAGTGTTTTGTGTTGCAGGGCTACAGTATTTTTGATCCAATGCCCAAGAGCTAAAACCCAGCTTAACTACAAATTCTGAATCATTTTGTGAGCTGAGAAGCATGGCTGTGGATTACATGCACACAAGACAGGAAAGACAGACCTCTCCCATTTACTTGAAGGAGGCATAAAACAAAAGAATGAAAGTGACTTTTACGCAGGCAGACAGCGACAGGACAAGGGGGGATGATTTTCAACTAAAAGAGGAGAAATTTAGATTAGATGCTAGGAATAAATTCTTTACTCAAAGGATGCTGAGGCACTGGCACAGGTTTCACAGAGAAGCTGTGGGTGACCCATCCCTGAAAGCATTCAGGGCCAGGCTGGATGGGACTCTTAGGAAACCTGGTCTAGTGGAAGGTGCCCCTGCCCATGGCAAGGAGTTCAAACTAGAAGATCTCTAAGGTCACTTCCAACCAGGTCATTCTATGATTCTATGATTTAGCTGAGGATTTCTGTACATTTCAGCCCTCAAAATCACTGCACATTCCTGAACAGGATTCTGCATCTGTCAAGGGAAACTGAGGCAGCTGGTGAAGTTTCAAACTGAGCTTACGTAAATGGAACAAATTTAGTATCAAAGTAGCATCTCACCTTCCTTTAGACCATATCTCACTGCCTCCCTTCTCCCCTGGAGCATGATGTTTGTTCCTTAAGACCACACTTTTCTGTCACCTTCACTCAAAATAAAGGAAGTGACATTTACAGTGCAACACCACTAAAGGAAAGGTGATACTCAAGATTCACTTTTAATCTGAGTCTTTTTCAAAGGAAAGCACAGGTTAAAAAAAAATTAATAAAAAAGAATAGGTTGCTTTGGCAACTGCCTGGGGCTGGCACTGCAGTCCTGCTCCCATGCACATTTGGAGGCACTGAGGTACAGTGCCTGCAGCACCTCTCAGGGGGTGGCTCTCCTCAGCATCACCCTCTAACCACAGGCTGTACCCGAAAGGCACATGGAGGTCTTAACTTTAATGGGTCAGGATGGAAAGTAATGATTTGCTCAGTAGTGGAGAACCAGTGTTAACTGCCTAAAATGGTGTGAATGGCTCAGATGTTCAAGGGCAGTCTATCAGGCACCAGACAGTGTTATCAGGATCACCTGTCTGTCAGCTGCATTACCTGGCTTCCCCTGATTCATTTGTTTTAAAGGAGTCACTGGGTTTACTTCAAACAAACCCAACAACCAAACAAAGCAAAACCAGCTACTTGCAAAGACCCAAAGAGGAAAGGGGAAGAGTAACATATTTAAACATAAAGTTGAACAGAAAGGTTTAAAATTTGCAACTGATGCTGTGTAGTGAGGAGATAAGAGCCTTCCAGACAAGTTAGAATGCACAGATATGCCAATCAACTCCAGATAGATTCAAGGGGTGGTGAACACAGATTACTCACATTACACCAGGCTATCTCAAGTTACTCAAATGACATAAAGGGATACAATAATCACACACTTGTCTCATTGTGTCAACTTTTTAACAGGGGAAAAGCCATTGTCCACTTCAAGAGGAAACAGCAAAGCAAACCAGATCAGATTATTCTCAAGTGAATTGTCAGGTTGAGGGGGTTTTCTGCTTATCTGATACTAGCACAGACACTGATAGCAAACAGCTCACCTGACTGCACACAAGGACCCATTCTCAAAGGCAAAAAGCAATCTGTCTCAATTATTAAAAAACAAATTAGACAATCAAACTGGAAATTTGCCTTCTTTCTTAAGAGAGCCACCACATAAGGGGGTGGCTGTGATGTAGCCAGGGCATCTCTGCTAGGGTTCAACTGCCCTGCAAAAATAGACAGTGGAAAAATATCAGACCAGTGTTGCCTGGAATACAACCCTGGTGCCCTTAGGCAGACAAAATACCCACTTAGAATGGGGTGAACACTGGGAAAAACTATTATGGGACACCTGGGAAAAGAAATTTTTCTTCTTGCTTACAGCTCTTTTGCATTTATTCCTCATAGCATTCATGGCATGGACTCAGACTTGCTGCTGAGCAGCATAAAGCTATTTGGGGTGATGAAAACAGCAAAATTTGAGGTCATTACTAAAAATGAAAAACTAGTAGCTTTATGTGTGCAAGGGCTCTGTTCTCTCCAAGCCCTCTAAGTTACCAAACACAAAGCCTGCTCAGTTGGGTTTTGCATTTAAGGGGATTGCAGTCTAAGACAACTCAATCATTCCTTCCATGTGGGTTTTAGCACAGCATATATGCACAGCTCCAGTACAGGAGTGACGTGATGCAGTGTCAGCTCATATCAACTGGAAACTTTGAATTAGCTTCAGAGGGCACTGAATCTGCTCTTTTCTGTCTGTAAAAGGCACATGATACTATTTTCTTTAACCAGCTCTCCAAGGATGCTGACACAGTTTAGAGAAGAGCTGACCTTCTAAGCTAGTGAGAGGGCTACTGATGAACTACCCTTTCTTTTCAAAGGTCTCTCCTGGCTTTGTTACTGTCTGTGTCTTCCTACACAGTGGGTACCTAACTGACCAGCTGGACACAGCAAAGAAACCTTGGGAGGTTTCACACCACATCCTACACTGGGCCAACATTATAGTGCCCATGCACTGAAAACAACAAATCAATAGGGTTTTTGTCAAACAAAAATTCCTTTTGGGGGATTAAAAATGATAAAGCTAAGAAGCTTTTCTTGGTAAGAAGTGACAGTCAGTTACAGATCAAAGGACTAGACTGTTTCTACTTGCAGTCCCCACCAACTGGTCCCTTAGAGGATCACACCTGACCAAATCACAACATAATTTTTCTTACAAAAATGTACATTAATCTTTCCTTCTGAAAGAGAAATTCTCAACCTGATTCCAAGCAAACCCTTACAATTACAAATTAACACCAAGAGAAAATGAACACTTTGGTGCACTTTGGGGTATCTTTCTTCTAAATCTGATGTACCCATAAAACCTGAACAAGCTGTTATGAAGTTGTGGAATCCTTCTGCTCTGAGTAGAAGAGCTAAAGGAGTAGCAATACTACACTTAAGACATGATAGACCTTATGCCCTGCTCAGTTCAGTTTCCCCCAGTCTTTCTCTATGAGTTCTCCCCTTCCAGGACTACTCCTTGGTGTAAAAGTGTGGTGGCTTTGTGTGCCCTGTAAGTCTTAAGGCTGAATCTGTTCCAAGTCCTGTGGAGCTTGTACTCACTGAACTGGGGGCTAAGTGACTTTCCTCCATTGCTACTCCAACTCCAGGTATTTAAGTGCATATTTCACTGAGTTTCTCAACCACAAGAGCACCAGGGCTGTGTTTTGATTTTGGTTTTTTTCAAAGCTTGTGGTAATTCACAACCACACATCTTAGATCAGAGCAGAGTCCTAAATGTAAAGTCCGACAATGTGAATATGAAGATAATTAGTAATCGGAACTTCTTTCCCTGAATCTTTCTGTTCCTGGAAAAAACATTACCAGAGCACTAAAGCAGAGCAGATAATAAGGCTTTTTCTTGACACCACCAAACTGTCTACATCCTAGTCTGAACAGCTTTTTGCAGTTTTAATATTCTCCCTGCACCCCTGTAAAACAGGAAACATTTTCTGTGGTTTTAGTCCACACGGTGTACAGAAGTTTTGTGACTCTGCCCCCCAGGCTCCTGTGTGTTAGCACTTCAAAGGCACTGATCTCTTTTTAAATGTCCCTTTTGACAACTCAAATCTCTGAACTGGAAGTCAAAATTGGCTAAACTGAGATCTGATAATCGGCAGTTTTACTTCCAGCCGCATCCTGTGCTTGCAGTAATAAAAGCAGTGATTATCTTTGATATGGTTGATGATGTTAGCAGGATAGTAGGCATTCCAGCTGCTTAATTTAATTTCAAATCCCAGTGATAGCATCTAATGGCTGTGGTTTAGCTACTGCTACAGATTTCATTTTGCAGTGACCATTGATACTGTCAAGGAGGCTTTATGTTCCCAACTGACTGCAGAGTCCCAGCAGAAGATCACTCATTAGGTAACCATCCTGGTTTTGGACAACAGTCTGGTTCACTTATGGTAAAATCCTGGTACTGATTAAATGAAAATAAAATCTGATCCCCCCCAAATTTCTCAATACTACTAATAAATCAGGAATGCAGATAAAATTCAAAATACAGAAGGCCAGAGATCTTTGTGAACAATGAAATATTGAACTCTCCAGTTGAAGGGAAGGCTGTACATAGACATGAAATTTAAGGCCATGCTACTCTGTCCTTCTGTCTCTTTTTATTACAAACACACTGCAGGTCAGTGTCCTATATTTGCCAAAGGATATTAGGAGAAACACATACAGTCTGCCAATTTCCTCTCTACTATTTTCTTTATTATGGTAGTTTTCATATGCTAAAATGTTATCCTCATCACTAGAAGTGGTTCTGCATTTCCCTACCTATACACTGCAAGTTAGCTTAGTGCATCAGAACTATCCTAAACTATCCAGTGGTGACAGAATATAACATTGGACAGAGAGAAAAGAATTCAAAATAACAGTCCGAAAAATTGTCTATGTCTATGTCTCAGTGGTGGGACTGAGCACAATGGGTTGACAGAGGAGAGGGAGGCAACGTTTGGATTTTTTTTTTTAAGTTCAAAGTTCCTAATTGACACAAACTACAACATTGTAATATGCAAACTAATTTAGTAGCATCCAAACTATCCCAGTCTCCGTTCTGCCAGCTGGAGAGTCAGAGGAAAGAAGTGCTGGGCTTGGTTATTACAAGAGAAAAGAGGACTTTCATTTCTGGATTTTGCTTTTACTCCATTTACCTGTGCAAGACAGACATAAGCATTCCCTCCTCCCTCTCAATTTCCATATTAACTCATTTGCCATGCCTTGTTTTCCTCACCTTTAAAGAGCTGAAACAGCCATGAGAACTGAACCACTAATTAAGACATCCTGACTTTCAAGACCTTCCTGAAACAGAGAGCACTTGTTCAGATTTCTCTGTTTTGGGACGCCTTGTTCAGCATGACAATGGTCAGACACATTTCTGAGCCACTCCGGAAAACTGGATTAGAATCAAAGCCCAAGAGCCCAAACCTAAATGGCGACAAAAGTATCTGCCTCACCATTTGTGGACACCTCTGGTACAAAACAATTCAGTTGCCAGATCAACACACAAACTGCTGAGCTTCCCCAGCAGATTAGCATGTTCTCTTCACTATTATCCTCCAATTTCATAGACAAAATTGAGCAGACTCTGTAGACCAGAATAGAAAATCTGAAATTTTGAAGAGTATCTACTGTCAAAAGAGTCTGAAAAGGACACATGGACTACAAAAGTACAGAAATCCCACAGGCTGGCAGGCTCATGCTCTGATTTTTGTTGAATGTGCTGCACAGTGAGACACAGGGTCCTAGAACCTGTGGTCACCATCATCCTGAAGTACAGCATCTAACCTATTCCCTGTTTGGACCAGGACAGCCACCAGAAAAGGTGATAACTGGAAACAGGCTGGACTAATTGTACCATCAACATCCTGGTTTCCAACACAGCCTTCTCCAGAGAGATCCCAGAGTTTGTAAAAATTGTTTGCACTTGTGCAGTAGGAGGTCAATGTTCCTCTCCATTTCCTGGCCAAACACAGCACTGAAGTAGAATCCTTTCTGGGTTAATGAAAAAAGAAGGAAACAAGAAGAAATTAGGACAGTCCAAACTTGGAATAATGCAAAAAAAGAAAAATCAGGCAGCTACAAATAACCTGCCAATCCTGGTTTCATCATTGGGTAGAGTATAATTAAGAGATTAAATGGATGCATATAATTAAGAGACAAAATAGATGCAATGTAGTTTTGTGACTCTGCTCGGGGCACATTGTCCTTGCACTGCATCCCACAGCACAGATGTAGCCACCTGAGAATCATAGTTTCTATTAAATGATGAAGATAAAGGAAGGCATGGACAAAATGGAAAGGAACAGAAAAATGGATGAATCTTGGACTGCAAAACAAACACAAGCAAAGTGCTCCTAGGGCAGCACAAGATCTCTTTCTCTGGTCCTATGTCACTCTTAAGCAAGCTGTGGAGTGCAGACCGTTTAATGCAATACAAAGAAAAAGCAGAAGTGAGAGATGTTTGTCCTTGTAAGCTGTCAATCACCCTGACACAAAAAAGTGGGGCTTCCCTTCCCTGCACAGGTCTATGCAGTTTGACCTGCTTCTAACCCAAAGGGGAAGTAAGAATTGCAGGGCTTCAAGAGAGACCGGAGGAAGATGGATTGTTTTAGGCTTTTGAAGCTCTTGTGACAAAGGAAAGGAAGGCAGAATATAAATTATATATATGAAAAAAGAAATTTTTCCCATATCCTTCTACCTTTTAAATATACTTAATGCTACTTGTTCTATTAACCTCTTCTGATTCTAACCCAAAGGGGAAGTAAGAATTGCAGGGCTTCAAGAGAGACCGGAGGAAGATGGATTGTTTTAGGCTTTTGAAGCTCTTGTGACAAAGGAAAGGAAGGCAGAATATAAATTATATATATGAAAAAAGAAATTTTTCCCATATCCTTCTACCTTTTAAATATACTTAATGCTACTTGTTCTATTAACCTCTTCTGAACTGCAGCTTGCTGATTTGCTGAATTAAAGATGCTGCTGTACCTTGCTGCTGTTGCAATATATGATAAAATCTGGTAGTTCTCATAGAAAACCCTGCCAAAATCATTAGCAGCCTCCCAGAATAAGGCCTGTGTCAGGTAGTGACAAATCCTTTTTAAAAAGGAGCTTGAAATAAAAATCACATTTTTTGAAAATATGTCCATCTGTCTGTACACTAGAAGTAGAGAAAGACTCTCTGCTGGAAGCAGTTTTACCTGGATGAGGCTAAAGTGCGAAGCAAGTAAATAATGAGAAAGCAGGAAAAGTTGGTAAGGAAAATGCTGCACTCTCCTAATTCTTGGTCTAAATCTGTCTGACTTGTGTGCATACCCAGACCTTTGCACGCACTGGTCTCTGTGAACTCCTCAGCCCTTGTTGTGTGAGTGCTGAGACATGTGCAGTGCTCTCACTGCTCCAGCATGGGAGGGAGCTGGCTGCTCCGGTGACCTTGGCAGCTGAAGGACCCAGATGCCCAGCTCCAGGAGGAATCTCTGCAGCAGTGTCATGGGGTGTCAGCTCATCTTCCCTAGTCTCCTCCTTGGCTTCGCTGACAGACCTGCCTGTGGGGTCTGGTGTGGGGTCAGCTGCCGCTGTGCTGCTCTGTCCTCCTTGAAGTCACTTTCCTTTGATTTCTGAGGATGAGGTGCATTCTCTTGACAAGATGCATCTGCAGTGTTTGATTAGGGTAAAAGAACCATGTGGGGGGAATATTCCCTATACTTTTATATGTAACAGCATGCTAGCTGCCAGTAGCCCAACCGGTTTCCAAATGACAGATGAAACTTAGCACCTTCTAGGAAGCAGAGAGGAAAAATATTAGAGCATAGCTGTATACAGATATTTATTTTATTGAGGGTAAAATAGCCAGCTTTTCACATTTCATGATTTAATCTATTTACTGGAAAGAACATAATGGAGACGTTAAATAAAAACTAATAGGCTAATAAAAGCCAAGCAGGATAGACATATAACATGTCTGTTTATTATTAAAAGCACCACTACTAAAAAACAGCTTCTTTTTATACTTTTATTTGAAACAGTGAATTTAAGACAAGAAAAAAATTATACAACTGCTTCATGGAGCTTTCTTTGTATCTGAAGGGTCTCTGAATATAAAAGCGTATCAGGGCCAAATCCAGAAGGTCTTACTCAGGCAAAACTGATTTTAGTGGAAATAAAGCCTGATGGACTAAAGGATTTGGTCAGTAATTTATGGGACCCTTATCTCTGATCCACCTTCTAGGAATGCTAGCTTGTGGTACAGAGCAATGTAATATGCTTAAATATCTATGATTAATTCGGGTAATCTGGTTTATAGAGCCTGCTTATGTAAATGAAAAGGATTTACCTTTATGTCTGAGATGAAAAAATATACATCAGATACAGCGAACCACACATTACAGAAAATGGCCTGGCTGAATTGTATTAATGTCTCAAAAATGTCGAGAAATGCTGTATCTTCTCCTTAAGCCAGTAATCATAGTACCTACAAATTGCATATCTTATCCTACTTTACGCATATGCAGAAGTGGGCAACGGCGGTTTTGAAGGCAGCATATCTATCATTTGTACTCCTTACAACATGCTTTTCAAAGCCCAACAGAGAACTGCAGCTAAAGACTTTCAAAATGAGGAGAGGGTTGTGAGGGATTAATGCTTTACCTGGGAAATGGAGCGGAAGTCAACTATCAAAGAAAAACAGCAACATTCCCGTGGGTCCGGTCTTAAGGACGGAAGGTTTTCATGTGATGAAGTGGTAATTCAGTTCAAAGTATCAGAGAGACTTTGGACTGAGAACTCCCTTTGTATATCTGTCCAACGAGAGCTACAAATTTACAGGTAATAAATTGAGTAAGGACCAGTGTGATCATCTTGTTTGACACTCTACAGAGCACAGGAGTTCTCTGAGCTAGTTCCTGTTTGAGAAACAGTTTTCTGGTTCAAAATCCCTCTTCCATCTCCACTGACGTCTAGGAAAAATTTCCACCATTACAGAAGAGCAGCTCTCAAGACATAGCTCCTTGACAAAGAATTCCCACTGCATTGACAATTGTCCAAATCCAACAACTAGGGGTTCTCTGAACCCCCTTTCCTTGTTATTTCCAGCATATGGAACAGCCACATTCCTTGCTTGCAGAACATCACTAAAGAGCCTTTGAGGCACGTGCAAGGTAGTACATCCTTCAGAACAACCCTCCATTTTTCTTGCTTCAGCAGCAAGTACCTTAACACTATACTGTAGAATCATAGGATGGTTTAGGTTGGAAGGGACATTAAAGACCACCTAGTTCCAACCCCCTGCCATGGACAGGGACATCTTCCACTAGGTTATGTTGCTCCAAGTCCCATCCAACCTGGCCTTGAACACTTCCAGGAATGGGGCATCCACAACTTCTCTGGGCAACCTAGAAATATGTATGTGATAGGTTACAGCCTTTGAAATAATACAGTATACATGAAAAGCCACTGGACATCAGCCTTTTCTGAACACAATTCTGTAACTAAAGGCACTTCCCAGCTCTAGAAGAAAAAACTGGTCATTTGCAATGGCTAATATTGTCTTTTACATTAGCTAACACTAGATAATATGCAATCATTTCTCAAAAAGAGAAGAACAGATGTGGTTTTGAAAGCACACTACAAGTTCTGCAGCTTCAGGTGACATTAGAATAGAGAAATGAGGGGTAGGAGTTCTAGGTCCAGCTTGGACAACATAAACCCCAATTTATTCCACCTAACACTAGTTGAAAGGTAGCTGCACCACAGTATTTCTGAGAGGAATGAGATGATATGGTTGAATAGGGCTAGACTAAAACAGACTTCAGCAACATGAAGTTTAAATGGAGATTCTTTACTCAGTACAATTATTATATCTACTGCACTGTGCAATACAATCCCTGTATGCAATCCCCATAGCCAAAATCAGTTTGTCAAGCTTAGCAAAACAATGTAAATAAGCAAAGGCATACAGAAAAATCTCCAATTTCATATTAAAGTGAAATCAACACCCTCAACCAATAGAGACCTTCATAAAGAGATAAAACACCTCAAAGCAAAGCATCTGTGTTTGTGCTGCTATTTCATGTCAAGGCAATTACAGTGATGTTATTAGGAAAGATCAGGGAGGGAGCAGTGTTGTCATATAGGGAGAAGAGAAAACAAACCGTTAAGCAATCATGTAGAACATCTTAAAGCTGGTGAAGGAACAAAGCTTAGCACTGTCAGGGTATTGATCTGTTCCAGAAGGTGCAGAGTTCTGCACCACTGTGATTGCCTTCCCTGCTGGGTTTAGAGAGGGCTGAAAGAATACAGTATTGATCTGGCCCAGTTCCTGAGAAGTAACTTAGTGATAAACACTGACTCCAGTCCAAGGCTCTGACAGCAAACTGTTGCAAAATAGCACAGCTCTGTTGTGCTCACAGTTCCTGTTATGCAGATAATACATGAGCAACACCACTGCCCACTGCACTTGTACCAGAAGAGTAGTGCTGTCCACTGGCAGCATTATAACACCTTAAGACTTAGCTTCTGCTCCCAGTTTTTTCATTCAAGTATCACAAGGTTTCTGGGGAATGTAGGGTATTTTATTTATTCTGAATTCAGGAAATACTGAATATGTAAGGAGGTTTTGCCTCAGCTGAAACCTAGCAGAAAATAAATCTAAAGTTCTGCCATTAACAAATCAGCTTTTCCTCTGTTTTATGCTATTCACTGTAATGCCATGGGAAGACTGAAAAATGTTTCTAAATTTAAAGATGGAAGAACACTCACCTCATTTATTTTCTTTTCTATCCATTAAGTATTATGGAGCTGTAATATCTGGGCATTCAAGGGAAAGCATTTCTACTCTTAAATCCCAAGAACAGTGCTGTCCTGCAGAGGTAAAATTCAAGTCAGTAACTGCACATGGAGAAAAAGGCCAGCATGCACCTGCATTTCAAAAGTCTTTGGCTGCAGTTGCATCCCCTTTCTGGTGGCATCAATCCCCAGTGGCACTAGAATGCAGCAGACACAGGCAGGGAGAGAAGAAAGAGACACAAACTTTAGGCAGCTAAAAACCAGCTAAGATGAGTGGTTCAACGCAGCTCTATCAAGTATTACAAAACCTAAGTGTTGGTGCAAAAAGAAACCTGTCCCATGGAGTCCTCAGCAGTTGACTTCTGTCCTCTCTTAGGCCCACCTGAAAAAGTCCATTGGCAAAGATGAACCAAACCACCTTTTGTGAGATGCAGTTGGCTTGTTCTGACTTCTGGGGGTTTTCTGTGTTCGTGCTGAAGACTTCTGGGAATTCCTTGAACTTTTATTGCCTTAAGACTGAATCTCTTCATGGCTGATGCTGATCATCAGCTTGACCCCAGGAACACCACCAGCCACAGGATTTCCCTGTGTGTTGATGCTGGACCTCACCCCTGGGAGCCCAGGCTTCCATCTTCTTGTTTTTATGCACAGCTGAGAACCACAGTCACTGGGTCAAATTTTCACAAATTGTGAAGGCACTGAATTTCCAAAAGGATTGCTGTGGGGCTGCATGGGCCCACTCCCAGAAGGCCCTTGGGAGAGCAATTGCTTGTTTTCTCTCTCCGTTGCACCGGTGCATAACCTCACCTGTGTGCCCCAGCTCTTCACACTAAAAGAATTTCCCCTCCACGCTCTGTCAGGTCTGCTGAAAGATGCTCCATCTTGCTGCTAAGCAGACATAGATCTTTTATCACATCACTTCTGCAAACAGTGCACATACATTTTTTATTTTAGGGTTTGGTTTTTATCCTCTCTCTTTTTTTTTTTTTTCTTTTTTTTTTCCACAACTCTCATCACTGAGAACAAAAGAAAACTGTTTACCAGACATGGGCACCTGGTTGGGGTTTTGTTTTCCTCTCTTAGTCTCTGAATTCAACTCTGTTTTTAAATAAAGAGACGCAGAAGAAGCAGTAGACCTCCTGGGTCAGCCAGGTCAGCCTCCTCTATCGAGCAGGATTTTCCCATACACTCTGACCCCCTCAAGGATTTTATCTAGCCTGCTTTTTGAACACCTCTAATGATGGTGACTCAGCTACCTCACTAGGCAGTTTATTCATCTGTCTAGCCTAATTGCTCTTAGCTTCATTTTGTCTCCTTTTGTATGCAACATGAAATTTTCCCTTTTTTTTTTTTTTATTTTTAGACAAATCTCTATCAAGGAGGGGGAGAAAAGTACAAAAAAACTTGCCTTCTCCAAGAAAAAAATCACAATTCCTTCCAAGCTGCAAATATCTATCAAGCATAGTAATACTATCATCATGCCTTCCTAATTTATTAGCCTGTGTTTAAGCTGGAGATGGTTTGTTCAGTGACAGGATCAGTGAAAGTAACAACTGCAGATGACCTGGCATCACTGTTTTCCTGCAGCAGTAGGGACAGTATCATCAAGATAACTTCACCTAGATAGAGAAATGGAACGTTTAATAGTCAGACCTCCACATCTTGAAGAACAAGACTGGGAATGACAACCAAGCATCATCAGGGCAAGAAGAGGCTACATTGCTAATGGTGGACCAAGACTTCAGACCTTTCCCACGTGGGAAACACTCACTTATTTTATTTCTTGAAGCCAGGGAGCAGCATCAGCACAGTACTTGGCAATGTAATGATATGTTAGGACACTGGGACTGAATGCAGGTGACAACAATTGAGTCCCTTGTTCCATGAGTGGAGATGTCACTCACCTCAGAATGCAATACAGCCTAGAGCCTGTTTAAGGATAAACAGGGCACGAGCAACTCATCAAAACTTGAGTCACTCTGTCAGACAAAGAATTGCAAACTAATATCCCAAAACAGTAACATGGATTGCTATCAACTGGGACTCTGAGCAAGAGTCAGTGGTCTCCAGGCTGGCAGTGGCAAAAATGGCGTCAGGCAGAGGCAGCTCTGGGTGGTACTTGCAGCATCTTGAGAGATGCATTTGCAATAGATTTCCAGCACTCTCCTGATTTTGAATTCAGGAAGAGCAGGGCAATGCTGCCTTATACTAGGATGCAACCCACATCAAGCGACCTTCTAAGAGTGAGCTTAAACCCTATTTTGAAAGAAAAATGTAGTTTGGGCCATGATCTTTACAAGAGTTCACATTGCTGGCTTACAATACTAACTAGCATCAATGTAGAAAACTGCAGAAAAGCCAACTGATGAAAGGCATTGATGAGTATTTTCATTTTGGTTATCATCTTATTTTTCAGGTCATTTTGATTTAACACTAATTTTAATGCCAAATGCTTAAAACTAGGCTTGGGTAAGATAATTCCTTCTCATTTAAAAAAAAATACAAAAGCAAAACAAATCAAAATCATGGCTTGAAAAACTGAGTGCATGTGTAAATATTACTTAGTTCTGTTCCACTCTAGGGAATCCATAAAGGATAAAAAGAGAAGGAAGAAATTGATCAAAAGAGATGGGGGGGAGAGGCTAAAAGGTGCAAAATTAAGCCAAGTGGCAAAGGAAAATAAAGAGATGGTGGCTGTGGACAGGAGAAGAAGTTCAAGTAAAGAAATGTGTTCTACTGCACAGAAGCAGTTTGCACAGCCACTCACACATCAGGTGTTTCTTCTAACCCAAACATGAGAAACCTCTGAGCAACTTATTTCAGCACATACTTTAAGGTATCAGTCCTGTTGGAGTCAATTTGTTAGGCTCCCACTGAAATACCTTACAGAATCAAAGGTGCAGAGCAGGGCCTTTCCTCCAGTTGAGACCATTTTGAAAATGCCCTTGACTAAGGCATACATGTAAACTAGTAGGTGTTAGACTAGGAGACTTAAGTGCTGTTGAAGGGGAGGACTCATGGGGAGAAGCATGTTCTGCCATCTCCTATGCTTCCCCTCCTAAAATCAAAACCTGAGAGGTTTGTGAAAGCTATAGAGCAAGGACTAGAACACCCTTCTGTCCTTGATTTATTTCATGTTAAAGAGGTGGCAGATCAAGAGCGTGCTTTACATAAACTAAGAGGATGCCCTACTCTCTCTGCCATCCATGCAGGAAT
>NW_008685415.1:34633-51972 GCF_000695815.1 Acanthisitta chloris
ACAGCTACTAAATGAGAGAAGGGCAGAGTTGCAGCAGAGTTACTGAAGTGAACAACCTTGATCTGACCAAAAGGAGTCATTTAATTTTAGGTACTCCCCAAAGGTTTTATTCCTCTTGGCTGCCAGGCCAGAAATGTCAGGCGTGTTGAGATGGGGCACCCTGGAAAGTGCCGAGCCTGAAAGCCAGCAAACAGGTTCCGCATGACTGCTGTTAGGTCTGGGAGCCTCCACGGAGAGCTGAACTCTTTGACCAGATAGGTGTGAACCGAAGAGGGGACTGGGTCATTTCTTTTCAAAGTTTTCTTTGCTTTACAAAGGCTTAAAGAATTTTTTTTTTATTCCAAGAAGCTCCAAACCTTCCGTTTGAAAAGAGGAAAATAAAACAACAAAAAAAAAATTGAAGCACTTTCTTTTTACGAATAAATGACACAACAGGGAGAGACCCAGCAGGGGAATCAAAGCCCTTTTTCTGACTGATCCAGCAGCATTTTTCTAGGCATTAGCTAGACTTAAAACAATAATGAAGTTTGTCACTATGTATGTCATAGAGCAGATCTCTCTAAACCTCAAGGTTTCTAAACTGTAATATCTGTGGGGAAAGAATTGCCTTCTGCTATGGATATACATAGCACCAAGTACAACAAGGTCTAGCTCTTGACAAAGGTCTCCAGCTGATGTTGGAACACAAATAACTAATGGGAACAAGATGGAAATTGTGCTCTAATCCTCCCAGTGGCTATTGTATGATGAAATGAATGGGAATCTTGGGAGAAAAGGAACAGAATCGTACCCTGTGAGCACACAGCTGCAGATTCAGTGTCTGGGTACTGCCAGTGCAGGTCCAGCCCCACACCCATTAAAAAATATACAAAAATGCTTGAACTGTCTTCACTGGCTTGAGCAATCCATGACCAATTTCTTTCTGGAAATGCATGGACTGCAAATATGCATGAACACAGACCCGGCAACCATGTCTGTCCCAGCACAGGAGTCCTCTAAGTCTGCTGTCCATGATCCTCTGTGCTCACAACTAGTGATTCTCAGGGCCAGGAGTTTTTGAGGAAGCAAGGAATTTCCCTGATCCTAATCCCAAATGAGTGTATATCACCAAAAGTGAGCATATTAACAAGTTAAGCTGTTAACGTTAGCAATTTCATCAACAGTCTTCCTAAAATTAAATAGGAAAGGGAGATTTAATCCACTGTTCCATGACAGCCAAAACTTAAGAGTGTTACAGCTAATTGATAGTCATGCAAACCTAAAAATAATGTTTGTGCATTCACTTTAAATCTTAACTTCACCCAAATCTATACAGTTTTCTCAAAAACTTTCATTGCATGCTGTTTGCTTTACAAACAACTGCTTGCCTTTAAATGTGGCTTGACCGAAAATCTACAATAAGACATCATTTTCCTGACCAACACACTGCAATTTTCACATGGCCAAGTGCCACAAGACACATGCCACTGCTCTCAGAGCCAGGGGCAGCTTTGGGAATGCCTGAGGAGGGAGACAACAGCAGCAGCCACGGATGTCACCATTCCTTGGTGACTTGACACTGTCTGGGCTAAGAGCTCATCACGTGCATCTGCCCCAGCACTGCTTTGCTACCAAATGCCTGAGAACCCAAGTACTGGAAAGGCATTTGATTGTTCACAGATATCCTTGAATGGTAATCAGTGCAAAATCTTCCATTTCCTTTATGGGTCTTTGATGGACTAGTTTTGTAGAATTTAACAACATTTGCTGCACATTTTCAGCACCTTCACTTATTTCTATTAAAACAGAATTGCCATCACATTTCTGAATACCTACATGAAACAGGAAAAATCCAGCACAGCAGGCATCTGAAGCAAAAGGTACTGTGATCAGCCAAGCTCAGTCTTGAATGTGCAGTTAATAAATTCTTCAAAAAAAATTCTTGCCCAGCCACAAGTACTTTCATGAAACACTCCTTTTTCAAAATGCTAAATTTTCCCCTCTGAACCTTGTTTTTAAATGACTGGATTGTGTAAGATGCAGAGTTATAAACTGCCGATGATTTGTATGAAAATTAGAATTATTTATCCTTTGCAAAAACACCAGATTTTTGCTGTCAGGACAACTTGAGTGTGTAACTTTCAAGAGTTCTTAATAGTCCTTTCTGACAGAAACAGTGTAAAAAGTCAGTTTTGAAAGGGAACAGCAATTCTTCACAGGACTGAAAGAGCAGCAATCAAATGTCAATTGCCAATTTTGCCACAAACTTTGTTTATAACCTTCAACAAGTCATTTAATTTCCCCATACCTTAACTTAATACTTATGAAGTAAACCTTGAATTTAGCTTTTTCCTCTATCCTTTTGCTTATAGAGACTGAAAGCATTTTAGAACAGACCTTGCTTGGACCTCCTATGTACCACAGCATAATCAGATAAAAAACACAGCTCTGATAGTTTTTTGAATGCAGTATTTTAATAGAGCTGTAGGGGATGCCTACAGATCAGTTCCTAGCACATGTTTAATTCCTGGGAAAAAATATACATGTTAAACAGGAGTGGGAGGGGTGGAAGGAAAAAGATTCCAATTATCAGGTAGTGGGAGCAGAGTCAATCAGGAGAAACCATTCCATCTCCCTTCCCCAAAACAATGTAGGTGGTAGCACATTGAGTCTTCAGATTGCACCACAGGATGCAAAGGCACAGTTCAGCTTTCGATGTTACTAATAAAAGGTTAAGGTTTCAAGCTATTTTTTAATTTAGATCTGTTGTTTGGTAATTGGAATAAACATTCAAATTTAAGCATCAAATTTCTCATTAGTTTCACATCAATACCTGTGCTGAAACTATGGATCAGTGAACTGAGTTTCTCACTGCCCAAGTGAATTCATTAATCATTCTCTCCTAAGATGGGCACATAAGCAGACAGCTGTTCTAAGCAGCTGTCTTCTGATAAAACTCCTAACATGCATACTGCTTAAAAAAAAAAAAAAAAAAAAAGGAACAAACCACACACACACAAAAAATCTACCTTTTCAACAGTCTCCTGTTGTCTTAACTCAAAGATCTACCTGCATGGACAGGTCTGGCAGAGAAAGGAACTGGATCCCCACTCAACAATGCATTCCAATTTGTAAATGGTTACTTTATGGTTACAGACAGAAAGTTTTAAAACCATTAAGACTTAGTTACCACTTCTTATCTGGGGTATCATGAGGAAGAAGAAATACAAAACCAGACGCTGATGAATGTATTCAATGAACAGGTATAATCTTAAACCAGATCCAGCTAATTTTTTTTTCTGTCTATAGTTGCATAGATTCAATTCTTCAGCCACTATCCCTATTCTTCTAATAATAGATATTTAGATTAATTTTCATACACCTTGATGGGCTGGGATGAGATAGGCATTATGGTCCACATTAGTCTCCTATTTTCCATTACAGCCAAAACAAGTGCTTAGGTAACTGGAGCTTATCCTATTTAAATATATGCAATCAGGAAATTTGAGATTGCCTTGATGGACCATATAATATTTCCTTTAGAAGTTTCCTGATATGCCATCGTCTACAAGTTCATCCATACAGCAAATGGTCTCACTGGGTAACCTTTCCCCCGTTGCATCACACACACAAAAGAAAGCTGAAACCATTGAAAAATATATAAACAAGGACTTTTGAACTGACCTTGTCCAAACAAAGTAAGAAACAGGAAAAGAATGTATAAACACACCTTGTAATACCTCAAAACATTACAAAATCTTTGCCCTATATTAAAATGGATGCTTTATATATTTGGTATAAGGCAAAGTTTTAAATAAAATGGATTTTATGTTGTAATAAAGTTCTATGTGGAAAAATTATAGATTTGTTGAAAATTGCATGAACAAAGGTGTTCAAACATATCTGGAGAAAGAATGTCTCTATGTTAGAAAATTAGCTTCCAAGCTGCATATAGCACCATTGGTCATCACAAACATAAAGAAGTAAAGTGAAACTAAAGAGTCCATGTAAGCACCTAAGTCAGTTTTAACTTCAGTTGAAATTTGGACCAAATTTTTATTCCGTTAGTCCCTTTGAAAAACTCTTACAGACCACCATACTGGGTTTGGGAGAATTCACACACCGTGTTTTATCAGAAAGCTCCAGAATGTAGCAACAATCAGAGGCACTAAACAAGTGTGTAGATGTGGCACGTGGGGACATGGTTTACTGGTGGACATGGCAGTGGTGGGTTAACAGTTGGACTCAATGATCTTAAGGTCATTTCCAAATTAAACAATTCTATGATTCTATAGTGGGGGATACAATAGCCCAGTGTTGTTCCCTAACAGTTTGCTATCAATTACTTCTTGTTACTTGGAATATGAAAAAAGTATAATCTTTAACAAGGCAGTATGTGTACAGTAACAAAAGGACATTTCAATTTCCTCTACTTAAGTTACTACGGCAAAGTTTGTGGGAAGCAACAAAATCTTTGATCTCCCTCCTTGCAAACCTTGCCTTGATCATATCTTCAGTCAGGTACAACTATGATAACTTTACTAGTTAGTTACAACGAGCCACTGAGTCTGGAGAAGCCGTTGCTATCTATCAGTGGCAAGCAGAGGGGACTGTTGAGAAATTTGTTTCTGGTTCTAAATTGTGTCAAGAGAAGGGTAACAATTAATTGCTTCCTTGGCACAGTTTACATGATTAAACCAGCAAGATTCAGTCGACCTCTGATGTAAATAGTAAAATAAGCTTTGTTAGTGTCTTGCACTAAAATACTATGGCTTTGAAGAGGCTTTCAAAAAACTTTGACAAGCAACATCCATCCACCTCTCCAGGACATCAACATTTTACCTCAATCTAGATTTTTTCCTCTTTGTACATATGTGTTGTTTGAATTTCCGTGACTAGAAGATTTCACATTTCATTATGACCGGGCCAATTCCCTACTCAGCTCTGAATGAGAGCTCTGCCTGACTGCACACAGAAAAAGACTGAAAACACAATAGTATATTTCATATCCCTTGAAATAATCAACCCTCATTCTCTTACAAGTAGAGAAAACTCAGACCTTGGGCATTCCTAATAAGATTTTCATCCCCCCAACCTGTAATGGCTGTAGAAAGACCACCATGATTTAAAATATATAAATAGAAATGTTCAGTAATTTTCCTTTTTTTGGTATTGACAATTTTTTCCCAACTTATTGCAAGAAATCTGCATGAGAAAATTAGTTCTAAAAGTAAACATTACCTTACAAAAGCTCTAGCAACACTGGGTTTTGTGACAGAATGGAAGCTCCAGGAGAAATGACTTTGTACTTTATACAAAGTATCTGTAGTGTCTGTCCTGAATGAAACAATAGTGTGCTATGTTTGCTTAAAAACCTACAAAGCTCAACTGTGGTTTTCAGAAGATGATCAAAGAATAATTTCTCATCTCCAATGGCGTCAATAGCAAAGCTCATACTAACTTCAAAAGGCCAAATTCTGATGGCTTTACTCACACTGAATCACTCTTTATTTCATGTGTAGTTCCACTGACATCAGTAGAAGTAGGGATGAAGTAACAGCTACTGAAGCAGAATACAGATATCAGAATTTGACACAAAGCAATTAAGTTGGGATACATGTGTCACTTTTTGACTCAATTCCTAGGTACAACTAGGGGGAGATAAAGCTAATTTTGTCCCATTTTCTAAGTTACAACGTTATTTTAACTTAAGCATTTAACGTGTTTCCTTCCTAAAAGGAAATGCAGACCTCCTTAAATGCTGATACTCAGACAATTATCTCTTGACAAATCACCTGGAGATTTTTTTTTAAAAGAAATAATTCACTCCTCATCTAATTCCCATTAAAGTAATAACTTGTAAAAATGAAAATTACTTTGATAGCTTGACCAAAGCTTGCATCTATGGTTAAATACGTGCAGCAGCTTCCTGAATGAGGTAATTGATCAAAATAGACTTTTGCTTTGGCTTTAAAGGAAAATGCTAATATCAAAGAATATAGTGAAATCATACATAGCAGTTAAAAATAATTTTGCCTCATGTTGAGGAGGTAAAACTGCTGCACTTGGACTATTCACTCCCTTGGCTTGGTATCACTCTGAGCATCAAAGGACAAGGCACAAGGATAAAGAATAACCTTGCCTGACCTCCTCCTGGCCAAAAAAAGAGTCTACCAATTAAAATAATTTTACGTGGTAAACAACTGCCAGCTCCCACCTTCATCTCTGTCATTTCCTCTCATCTCTTTTACAAAATGTGTTACACTTTTAGGTTATTGTTGTATCAACAAAATTGTCAAAAACTCCCAACAGGGACCTATGCTCATTGTGCCAGTATAAATAGGAAGAACATCCTGTGTAAGAGCTTTCAATCTAAGCAGCAAAGACAGAGAAGCATTAACAAAAAGGAAGGTTTGCTATCCCATTTTAGAACTGGGCACCTAAACTTGGACACACGGAATTGCCCAGGGACCTAGAAGACAACAGCAGTGGCAGCAGCAGAAAGTCAGCAAAACCTTCACATAAGGTGCATTTTATTAAGAATCTGCCTCCTAACAAGACTTATCATAGGGTCCCAACCAAGTGACATTGCTCTAAACTGAATTCTTTTAAAAAATCTTTCTAAAACTGGGTGTCTCCTTGGGCAAAGTGCACATAACCATCAAGCAGTGCATGTCTAGGCTCCCAAATATTAAGCATCCTGGGAACACAAGAGGGGCAGAGAAGAATGAATTTCATTTTTATTGCATACACTAATGGAGTTTACAACTTACAAAATAAAAATAAGCGCTACATATAAACCCATATTTTGAAAAGGATACAAAGTGTATCATAGCGATATACTAATCCTATAATTCCTTGGAGAGGCAAATAACCTTTTCTCTTGATATAGGCATCAGGCATTGATCTGTCACACTGTTTGTTCTAGCAGAGCTCCCAGAGGTGCATTCAGTTTGAAACGTTAAGGCTAGTTCATTAGCCGTCCCTAGCTCGTTTCTCTAAGAGAATCAAGATAATACTGTGGTTAGTTAATGGCTTTCTCTTGTTTCCCCTAGAGCCTGCCTGTCTGAAGCCTGCAGGCCCAAGCAGCTTTCTTTTTTCCCCCTTCCCTTCACTATTAGTCACAGCTGGTAAGGCTTGCAGGAGCCTGGTTGTTTGGAAACAGCCGGATCGCACAAATGGTTGAGTCTCTCGGCTGCAAACAACCACCTTGGCCCCTGCTGTCAGAGAGGAGGCTCCTGCCTGTGCAGCACTGGGGAATGAGGGATGCAGGGAAGGGGAACTCCTGATTATCACGCTACAAATAGCCCTCCTTGAGAAAAACACCAAAATTATAAAGATAAAAAAGAAAAAGGCACTCCTGTCTCAGGGAGCTGCCGAGACTCACAATTTCCTAGAAGGCAGAAGGAAAAACTGACTTTCACAGGGAACTGCTATCTCCAGAATCAGGCAGGCAACATCACCTGCCTTGTTCTCAAGTTCTGTTGTTTATCATCACAGTTTGGAGGCTGGGTAGTTGCAGACAAGAATCTCTCCCAGGAGCCATCCCACTATCAGTTCCTAATGGATGGGCATCATTCCCTATACTTTTGCTCTCTGCTTAACACATTCTGTCCCTTGTCACACTCACGTAAATACTGAAGCAAACCCACCTGCAGAGGATTCAGCTAAGCACTGCAGTGAGCATCACGAGGCTAAATGCAATAGCTTAAAATAGTTTATCTCTCTTGTTTTTAGCTTGCATTTAGGCTTTGTAAAATTAATATCTGATTCCCATGAAAGCAAGACAGTGACAATGTTGATGAGTGTCAGATATCTGCAGGCAGATGCAGTCCAAGTTCCCTTTACAGGCAGTAATTCTATCAATGTACCTCAGTGCTGATCTGCAGTGTCCCCCGCTATTCCGGTGCCTTACCCTTTTATCTAGACATTCAGCACTCATTGCTGTGTTACCAGACACTGCCAGGCATGAAAGGCTGCATGATGATTTTATCTGCCTCCTAGCATATTACCCATTGGGAAACAAACTTAGACTTGTAAATGTTTTTGCCTACCAGTGCTCTGATCCACACACTTAGAGATGCTTTTGCTCAGCAAGAAATAGCACCAAGCTATTTACAGAAACCATGCTGAAGTTAGCAATAGGCAGAGTGGTGACCACCAAATAAAACCCAGTCTGAATGACAACTGTTTGGTACAGTAAGTATAACCCCTCCTGACAATATATGACAAAATATATAAGATGCTGCTCTTTGGGATACAGGTTTATGATATTGCTGAGTGAGCCTAAGTATGGACTGTCACCCAAAGGAATGATGCCACTCCATCACTTCCCTCCTCTGCACAGAGGGTGATGTTTGATTTTGCACAGTCTTCTAGATGAAGTCCAACAGAAAGTTATCTACTCCTTTAGCTGGGAGAAATCTTCACTCATCTAGTTCCCTGAACCAGCACTGTAGGGCTCACTGAGACCTGTGCTGCCCAAGGGAAGCAGTAGCTTGCTGTCAGATTGACTCAGTCACAGGTAAAACTAATAAAACCATGTCACTCACACAGGTATGGAATACCTGTCCTCCAAAATGTCATTGCAATATGTACTATCGCCGTGGAAATAGACCAAGAGCAGCATCTGACCCAATCCCAATATCAAGGCATCTCATTAGGCTTTCACAGACCAAAATCTGTGTGAAAGCTGAACACTAACAGAGAGAAAGTTTCCTGGAGAACAATTTGAGGGCTACAAAAATCAGAGGAACGTTTCTGTATCTGAGTTACAGGCCAGGGAGACTCAATCTGACAGAGAGAAGCTTTCAAACAGCAGCAACTTGGTACTTGATCAGAACAGAATTAGAAAAATCAAGTTTGAAATAATGAATATGGTTGGTCCTTTTTCCAACTGCTTCAAATTTTGCACTTCTGCTGGGTCCACAGTATGATGCTGGAATACTTTTGGAGTATTCAGAAATGACACAGCACAGCAGAGGCACATAAAGCAAGATGAGAACTCCTCTGCCTCCCAAAACACAAGCAGAAGTAGTAATGAAAGTTGGCAAGATGAGGACAATGGTAAAAGAAAGTATTCTTTCATCTGTGGATAATGCTCAGGTTCTTTAGAAACACACACTGGAGTGACTTTTCATTATATTGTTCTATGGCAAAATACTCTTTCATTTCAAGTAGTTCTCCTTCTTGTAAATGTACAACCAAACACGCAAAGCAGAAGTCAGTAGGGCAAATGCATAACTCTAGAATTTGTCCCACGTTCTTGATTTCATTATCACCTCAAATGGCAAATTCTGGGATTCACATCAGTCCATCTCAATCAACTTCCAAGGAAGCATCTCTTCCTTCCATACCCTATTAAAAAAACCCATCCACAAGGTCAGTATTTTATCACTCTCCCTGGCCAATCAGCCTACGAAGAAACTACCCAGCCTACAAGTTCTTAAAGGACTGAAAGTATCCCCTATGAATTCAACAGGCCTCAGATCCACCATGGAGAAATACTTGGATCTCTCCAGCTCTTGTGTTAACTTCAGCTTCTATTTTACAATGCAATTGATCACTGACTCAACAGTGAATTTCGTTTCATGTGTTGCTCCTTCTTTGACATAAAGGACTGTGACTTTTTCCTCAAATATCCATTGAAATTAAGCAGTATTGTTGTCAAAACCCAATTTTTAGAAAGCAGTAGAGAAAGTTTGGTGTAACTACACTTATTTTCAAGGTGAGCTACAGTTGGCTTATATTTTATTAAATCATTAGTAAGGAGAGGAGATGTATTAAGGAAATGGATAATGCTATTTAGTCATCTTTGCTAAGAGCTCCATTTTCTGTGGATGAAACATGCTATTTAATGATCAACTATTATTATTTTTATATCCTGCTTTATGACACCATATCTTGCTATAAGGCAACTATGTACTACTCTGAGCACTTAGTAAAAAGAATTATCCTTCTTTGCTGCCTTTTCTTAATAAAGAAGTGAACGGAAAGTTATGTTCTTAAAGAGGATACTTTTAGCAGAAGTGATTTATGACTGGTGTTAGCAATGGTCCTGTTCATTCCTTAGGAAGGTGCTGAATCCCTACCATACAAAAATAGATACAGAATATCTGAAAAATTAACTAATCGGGGACCAAAATAACTGGAAAAGCAAAACAGTACACAATGGGTCTCCCCATTCCAATCACTGAAGACATCTGCCTATCTTTCATTCATTTACAACTTTTTGAGGGTGCAACTTGGTATATCACATCTGTGAATACTGAAACTGATGCAACTAATAAAGAAAACACTGCCAGGAAATCTGTGCACCTTTTAGAATAAAACCAGAATATCCTTGCATTTGCTGTAGGGGATACACAACATAAAATGGCATTTTTCCAGCAGTCTCTGATCAAGATGTTTTTAGAAGATCTGAATTTGTGACAAAATTAGGAGAAAGAAAAGTTCAGAACATTCAAGTCACTCGGCAATTCATTTTCAGACTTGATCTCTTTTTGTGTTTTAATGAATGTTGAAATTTAGCTGAAGTCACTAGAAAGGACACGAGCTGACGCTTCTCTGGGAGAAGGCCTTCTAGCAGAATCTGAGCTCAGGACTTCTTTCTGTGAAGTCTTAATTGGTTAGGACAGAGGATTTTTTTTTTTTATTTCCTAAAGCAAAACATGTTTCCCCAAGTGCTCCAAGAACAGTCACGAAAAAAGAAATTAACATGTAAAACTGTAACATTTCTAACACTCCTACATGACCAAAAGGATGCAATTTTAGAACTGTGATTTGGAACCTACAAACATTTTAAACATTTGTCTTGTGGTTTATTTGTAAACTAATGAGTCTTGATGCTGCTCCCTATGCTCATGCTGCAATCTGTTGTTGGCCTTTTTGCAGCTTTAAGATCTACACTTTGGAGAATCACAGGGGGTGTTGGAAAAATAAGCCAACAGAAGCAGCATGATCAAATTTCACTTTTAACTTTTGAGGAACTAAGATTAAGTAGCATGTGTTTTTCGTGCATGAAAACATCCTCAAAACTGGGGCACTGCAAGTTGGATTAAGACTGGCATCTCCTTTTCCTCAAGCCCTTCCTAGATAAAACAACCTGGGCTTTTTTTCTTTCTTTTCCCTAAATGGCAGGTTGCCAGTAGCCAATTTAAACACAACAATGGAAATAATAATTCTCACAAAACCAAGAATTTGTATCACTCTATCTACGGCAAATGTATTTAAGTGTATTGCTAATTATTTTTACTCACAGAAGGCAAGAACCAACAAGATCCTTATGCACATGCAGAACCTGGAAAGCTTAAGCATGTGCTGCAGGATTTGAGACTGGATGTGCTCATGTACTAGAATCACAAACTTCAAAGGGTCACATGAGGGAGGCTAATTGAAGAGCGTTTTTATATAATCTCATACAGTGTATTTACTTTTGCTTTTTGGGATGTAGATGGTACAGCAGTGTATGCAAACTTGTAAAATAAAACTTGTAGTGTCTGTAAGAACTTCATTTCACATATGACCTTTTACAGTAATTGGATCTGAATTATAATCAGTCACCTGAGTCCTGAAATAGATAAAATAGTTTTTTAATGTTAAAAAGTTTTAGCCCTTCGTTGATTATCTATCAGTGCTTACAGTCCTGTGAAAATAAGATAAATGAGAAATTTGGTCTCTAATTAGACTTCACTAGATTTACAGCTTTTAATTTATACGCCAATGCAACTCAGGCCGGCACTAACACAGATAGAGATGGAGCCACAGTTTTCAATTGATTTAACAATTTAATTGCAGCATTAACATCCATTAACATTTAACTAACCTTTTAAACTAACCTCAGGCACAACCTTAAAGACTAAATGAAGTAAAATTGCATATAAAAAGGTACTAACATACAGCTGTAAGAAGCCAGAGTGAATCTTTAGGGAGATTTAGCATTGCTTTCCCACATCAGCAGGAGGGAGTCTGTTTTCCTTCTTGCAAAATTCAGTAGGAAAGCATGCTCTAATTTATAGGAAAAGGAAATAGACACATTTGATGGTTATTAACTCTCATTTATATCTTCTTGTCTATACGTGATGTCTAAAAGGCACAATATCCCTTACTCTGGTCACGCACTAAAGAACAATTTTATTACTCCAAGAAACAATATTCCTGGATTATCTGTGATAAAATGTGATGTAAGGGAATATAAAATAAGCTGCTGAAGTTTGATATGAAAAAGAAACCTCGTATTTTAGAAACAATGGGCAAATAGGGCTCCTATTTATGAGGGTATAAATCTCAAGCAAGTACACTGAAGATGCTGGAATTACTTCAGGTTTACCCCCGTGGTACCACCAGAGAAAGGCATAGAAAATAAGCACAGGAAGTGCCTGATTTATATCTGTGTGGAACACCCTAAAACTCTACTTCAAAGCAACGGTAGCTGCAGGTGTTCAGTGCTTCAGCAGGGAAGTCCTGAGATCCAGATCTGCCATTATGCATCTTTGTTTCCCAATTCTGGGGCAGGGAAGGTCTGCTGAGGGGCTGATTCCAACATTGAGGGAGCACTGCAGACAGAGGCCATAAATCTGCAGTCCAGTGTTTACCACTGCATGTGTCCATAGCTTACCAGTAGGGCTGGGTCAAGATTTAAAGGTCTTTTGTTTCTCACAGGGATGACAAACAGGAGTTCTGGGGACCTTTTAAAATGTCATCTAGGCATTCTTGGCCTGTATTGTGTCAGATCTGACATAATTCTCAGTGCTGTCTGCGTAATCCACAGATACTGTAAAAATTCATAAGGTATGTGGGTTTCTGGCAGCACAGCACAATGTTTGATATCACTAGCTATTATCTAACCCACTGTCTCTTGGGCTGGGCCACTGCTTGCACAAACAATTTCAATGTGCTAACTATTTGTGTGCTGTTACCCTTTCTTTGTTATCTAAATGTTATCTAATATTAGTGAAGTAGTATCAAACGTTAGGATGATATCCTGGAAACTATCACAACCTTCTTTCTTTTGGTTGCAATGCTGAGTACCACGCAAGGCTTGTGGTATGTCTTGACATGCAACAGTTATATGCAGTGTAACATTAATGGTCCAAGGATTGAGAGTCTCCTAGCAGTACATGTTGACACCATTACATTGTCATGACTCCACTGGAATTATTAGCCATTCCAATCAGCTCTCTGCACTACTGTTTGACCACATACATCATAAATGTATGAGGTCAACGGTCTGGATATTAAAAGCACTGATACAACATAACATGCCACTTGGATGGGTTTTCCAAGCAGCTTCTTTCAATTCACATTGCCACGCATGAGAAATACATCATATGTATGCAAAGTCCCTAAAGCACTTCTTTTCAGGTCCTCCTCAAACTCCAGTGAATAAATTCTAAGAGGGTAGCAAAGAGACAGTATTTCTGGTGATACTTGATTCTGCACTTTTGATTAATGCAGAGTTAGGGCTATTTCTATTTTTCACAGTAATGCCATAAAATCAACAAATTTGTTTAGGTATTTCTAATAAACTATCTGGATTATGGCTCCTTACAAGTTATGCAATTCCAACACAAATGTGTGTGGTAGTATCATGTTTTCTTGCTCCATTATGATGAGTACCATGAAAAGAGAATCACAGGAAAGTTCAAACAAATTTTAAAACATAAGTATTCACAATGGTATGATTATTTAGAGGAAACCTGAATCACCAGAGGAAGCACTGCTGTATCTTCTACCAAGTATTTTTCTAGGGTTAAAGATTAACTTGCTGTATATCTCTGTGAATACTTGCTAAACTTTACCACATACACAATATTCAGTTTCTTATTTTATTGAAAAATCAACTATAATATGTGGATCCATTGATCACTATTCATATAGCCAAAATAATCCCCCAAACATCAATACAACTTTTTTAAGCTGCCACTTCTCTCTCCATGCATGCATAGGAGGTCAAATTTCCAGGATATGCATATAATTCTAACTAATAAGACATTAATATTTTGATCAATACTTTTCCCTTTAAACTCAGGGTTATCCTCATTCTATTTATAGGACAATTCCAAAATCAGAACTTCACAGTTCATGAACAAATGGGCTAGAACTCCATTGTCTAACCAAGGGTATAAGCACTCCTCTGGCATGACAGCAGTTCTAACTCCTAAGTGATAATGATCAGCAGAGGAATACTGTGTTGTCTGTGTTTCTTCTGCAACATGAATATCTGACTTCCTTGGTCTCTTATCATCGACTCTGCCATCTGCCTCTGGTTTCTTAGACTCATCACTTCAGTACTGCAGCTTCTGCCATCAAAAATAGGACTTTCATCTCTTTCTGCCTTTCCACAGCTGAATTTTGGATAAAAATTCCCCCATGAATTTTTCTCCTTCTGTTTGGAAGCATGACTTAACAATGTAATTTGATTCTTTTTAAAATAAGATGTTTGAGTCCCTCATTTGCACAATATTGCAGTATGAAACAAGAACGTTCTGCTTTAAAGTTGCAGAAATATGACATAGTGCTCACATATGTAACCGAAAACCAAGCACCAAAATATCTGAGATCTATATGGAAAATCGTTGAAATTAGATGTTTTAGAAGGCTAAATGGCAGATCAACATACACAAAAAAACCCAAGTATATCACACCAATATAAAGATTTGTAAGGCAATAAACATCATGGTTGTGCTAACAGGAAGATCAATATCAACTTACAGCTTTTAAAAGTGAAACTAACCTACAGGAACAAGATGATTTTTCAGATTTCCTTCTTTACAAAAAATCATTATATATTATTTACTTCAAATCCTCCCCTACATTAAAACCATCTTAATATCCTTTCAATATCCTGCAACACAGGGTCTCTTTGATGGAAAGCTGCTATGTGTCTCCCATTTTCTCTGTAGCTGGTTCAAGGGATGTAATCAAAGGATGCAATCAAGGGATGAGGTCAGAACTAGCCTGTGTTCTGCAAACTGGAAATTATCAGCTGATATAATAACATCCAACCCAAGTACAACCCTCAGGCTCCCTAGTAGTTCCTAGGAGAACACACTAAGAGCGGGAAATGTAGAAATGGTCTTCGGTCTTCTTTTCAGCTACCAGGGTATTGTACCCTATTAGTTTGATTCGGTTGCCAACCTATAGCCATCTAGTGATATTTTAAGATACTCTGAATTTCACATCTGGCCTTCACATGTGACTTCAGAGGAATGCAAAATTCCCATAGGTCCCACATTGCATTTTCCAGCCCCATGCAGGTCTTGAATACCTCATGGTACCTTTATAAGTTCCCTTTTCTTAGACCAATGAATTGTACTCTTAAGAGGAAGTATGAGTTCTTCTGGCTCATCAGGATCACAGAATCATAACAGCTTATGATAAATGAGGTGCAGACAGCAATCAAGTCTTTAATCACCCTCCTGATTTTGCAAAGGATCAGTGTTTGGAAGTGGGATGTGTTATACCAGGATAATACCATGTATAAGAATGGCAAAACATGTCCCCCATATAGACATATATATTTATATATAATGCAAACTGGCAGCCAACTAACAAAATCCCAGGCAATGACTCACTGAATCAGACATGACATCAGAGATGGAGAGGCCTATTATCTCATATATCCACTCTTCTGAATAGCCTTTGCATTGCTTTATTTAATTCTTTGTTCTCTTTGCCATTAAATATCCCTGCTGATTAGGTTTGCTCAATCTATCTCAATTAGATTTACCTCACTTTTCTAGTCAATTCAGTGCTTAGTCTAGGTTTATATAAATGAATTCTGGCCACGCAGCAATTGCTTTTGGAATTAACTAAATATAATTATACTGCAATTTTGAGACTGTAATAACAATGTAGTTACATGTAATCATTGTATAAAGTTATGAGTAACTGCATAAAATTTATGTTCTTTTTGATTAACATATTAACACTTTTTTTTTTTAATCACAAATTGTGTGGACTATATTTGGAAATTAGCTACAAATTTCCCATGCCTCAACGTAACATTTAAAACTCAATCCTCACATTTCCGGCAATGAAGGACACGCTATAAGCAAAGTAGTCATGGTGTCATAGAATTGCAGAATTTAAGGATTGGAATGGACCTTACAGATCATCTAGACCCAACCCCCTGTCCTGGGCAGGGACACCTCCTCACTAGATCAGGTTGCTCAAAGCCTCATCCAGCCTGGCCTTGAACACTGCCAGGGTTGGAGCAGCCACCACATCCCTGGGCAACCTGTTCCAATGTCTCACCATCCATATAGTAAAAAACTTGTTTCTAGTATCTAACCTAAACTTTCCCTCCCCTCAATTTGAACCCATTACCCCTTGTCCTATCACTGCAGTTCCTAACACAGAGTCCCTCTCTGGCTCCTTGTAGCCCCTTCAGATATTGAAAAGTTGCTATGAGGTCTCCACACAGTCTTCTCCTCTCCAGGCTGAACAGCCCCAGCTTCCTCAGTCTGTCCTCATAGGGGAGATGCTCCAGTCCTCTACAGATTCCACCCAGAAGTGGTGTTCTTCAATTTTGGCAGTGGTGCTCACTGGAGGAGCCAGAAAATGCATTCATAAAGATCACATAGACATAATTTGGGGTGAATAGCATTATTCAGGCTTGATGCTCTGTTGTGGCCAAAGTAAACATGGGTTAGCCTGTGTTGATAGGGCAGGGCAAGGTGACTGTAGAAGCTTTCCATTGTCTGACTTCTGCAGGTGGTTGGAGACATGAATCGCTTCTGACAGACACATAATAAACTCTTTCAGAAAGGGAGCCTCACTCTGTTCATGCTGTGCTCAACATAACAGGACTCATACCTTAGCTGTAGAATCTAAGAAACATAGAATATAAATACTTAATAATAATTATCAAAAGCTCCATAACTTCAGATTGAAGATATGTGCTGTAACATGTTTTAGTTTACAATTAGTGAGCTACAACATCATTTCCCACATTTTAGTTCTCTAGACACAAAAGAAAAAAAAAAAGGAGAAACAAAAAAGAAAGAATGAATCTGACAGGAAATGTGAAGTTAATTAGCTGCATGTCCTCAATCCGATGTTTTTTAAAAGTTTCCAGAAAGAATTCCATTTTTTCCTACAAAAGATGTGCAAAAATGACTTGTCTGCAAATCCAATTAAAGTTGATAAATAATTCAGTTCAGGTAGCTCAATATTCAAATTGAAAGCCAGCATCCAATTTGAGGGGGGAAATAAGCATTAAAAAACCATCTTGAACACATTGTATTACATTGATACTTCGCCACACAAGCTGGACTTTAAATGAAATGCACTATTTTTATTTAGATGACGAATTGCTCTAAACTCTAGTATTTAATAAATAATATTCTAAAACATTA
>NW_008685415.1:52047-69379 GCF_000695815.1 Acanthisitta chloris
TAAGAATGAAGACCACAGATTCAGGATAGAGATCTAAAAACTAAAGGCAGACACAGGTCAGGGTATTTATATCTCAAAACCAGGCCCCTGTCTTGCAGTGAGCTTCATGTTGACTGTCACATCTATTTGCATCACATGAGGGGCCTTCTTCAGGAAGGTGAGGAGCCTTGCCTAATGTTTTCAGGATCTCTCCTTTAAACATGCCTTAAACCAAAGTACATGACAAGACTGAAAGCAATACCTTCTGGGATTAGAAACAGGAATTAAATACAAGTTGCATCAATCATCATGAGGGATCCTAGAACAGCCATGAACCCTCCCTTCCTAGACAACCTGTGGACAACTGAGTTGTGACACTTGTGCAACACAAGGGAAGAAGGCTGAATGGGTGGAAATGTGTCAAAGAGTTGTTTAGGTTAGGAAAGACCTTTAAGACCATCAAGTTCAATCATTAACCCAATACTGCCAACACTAAACCGTGTCCTAAGTGCCACATCTTTACATCTTTTAAATAATTGCAAGGATGGTGACTCCAACACTTCCCTGTGCAGCCTGTTCCAATGATTGACCATCTTTTTCGTGATGAAATTTTTCCTCACATCCAATCTAAACCTTCCCTCGTGCAACTTGAGGCCACAACTTTAAGGGTAAGCACATTATGGAAGGAAGTTATGGAAGCCTGGAGAACCACTGTGGACGGCAGAAATGTTTATTGAAGGTTAATTCCCTCATGAATAAGCCAAGCTCCAGAAGGATCATTCTGTGTTACAGAATATGTAAATATCTTAAAGATTCAGGACAGAGACAGTAGGGCATCAATCTATCCCAGAAATATTTCATAATTGGGTTTATGACAGATGTGAAAGGTTTATCTTGATACCCTGCTTGACAGTTGTACTATTGGAATGGCATCTAGAGACTGACTGGTGCAATTGGAGCTATTGTTATGGACACAAATACAGCATCCAACTCCATCCATCTTGTTCCAAAATTTAGACCAAAATACATTATGAGTCTTCAATTACCGTAAGAGCTTCCTTAACTGTGTGTTTTCAATCCAAGTGAGCTTGCCTAATGAGCAATTATCTTCCAACTCTGGAAGAACACAGAGATAGAAGAAACATCATATAGCAAATTCTGAGATTTGGGACAAGTTGGAGAGACTTTTGGGGTGTATTCTTAAATAGATTCATGCCTCAGCCTCAAGACAGTGGAGCATCCTACTAGTATTACTAGTACTACAATATCCTAGTATTTGATGACCTCAGGGAGGAAAAGGGACTCAATAAACAAATTCCAAGTGCAAGGCTTTGTGGAAAATAACAAGAATCTCTACTATAATATGGGATCTCAGCAGCTGGAAATGAATAGGGAGAAAGAAGCCAGTGTTCTTGCTGTCAACCGTCAGCATAATATAACCATGTGGGAAGTATTTTTTCTGTTAAGCAGGTTAGACTTTCCTAGTGAAGGTGAGGATGTCCTAATGCTATGATACCGCTTCCTACTGAATCCTTATCCAGCTTATGTTGTGCAAATTTGAACACTGATGCTCAAAAAAGAGTATTTCAAATTGAAAAGAAGGACCTAGTAATGGGAAGAAATGAGCCCACCTTGCAAGAGATGACTAAACAGACTTGGTCAATTGAGCCTTGCAAAATGAGAGAGAGATGACTGCTGGAGGACAAACACACAATGATACTGGGGCAGGTAAATAAAGAACAAATTAAATCCATGGACATTGCTGGCATAAGAAAAAATGGTGTCAGTGAGCAACATATCACATATCTACTTAGGCTAAAAATGAGGAGGAGATTTCTGACAATCAAAACAGTGCTAAATGTAGCAGACAACTTTTAAGAAGGAGCTTAATCATTTGATGAAAGGAATTATATGATGAGGTAGCCTGCAATGACAGAGGACTGGACTCGGTGACCCAGGCAATTCCTTCCAGTATGATGTTCTTGTATTAGCTGCAGCTCTCCAGCTCCTGGCAAGCTGCTAATGAGGCCCCGAGTGCTTCGAATCTGCTCGAGGTAGTAAGGATTCATGACAATGTGACTGTGGTGAAAACTGAATGAGTGCAGACACTCTGCGAGCTGGTGCTTCTCATGGTTCACTACCTGTTCTCTGTGAGAGCTGAATTGCTATACACTTTCTGATAGATATTTAGTATACATGACCCAAGCCAAGGGGCGCACACAAAATAAACAAGATGCAATGCATGCATGTAAGATTTATTTTGTTCCATTATCATACTTACATTTTAATAGTACTTCTAAATTTTTGGTTTAGGATTTGGTTTAAGTATATGTGGAGAAGTTGTAGTAGAACAAAGAAAGAACAATACAATTATAACAATGCATTATATATTTCTTCACTTCTTCAAATTTAAGTTAAATATGCTCTCTGAGAAAATCCTTAAATTATGTAGGACCACGATGAACCAGAATGAGTTATGTTTTGTGTGTAGAAATAACACACCACACTAGTATCCCTTAGCTGTTGAGATCCATACAGGATTTTTTCTGGGTGGTGATTCATATTATCCTATCAATGCATTAGGGGTGATTTAAATTTTTAACACCCACCATCACACCAAAGGCAGAATAGACTACTTAATATGAATAACAAGCACCAGAAGAAAAACACTCCACCCCATGTTTCTTCTGCAACTTTAAATTGGACACAAAGAGGAGGAGAAGGGGGGAAAAAAGAGAGCAGAATAACAGGGAATTAATAATGGAGAAACCTGATTAGAATATAATTTGTCCTCATTAGTACAGCATTCCTGACATAAGGCCGCTCCTTGAATCCTGTTTACTTTGAAACTCCAAAGAAAGAAAACCTATATAGTTGTTAACACTCGGCTTTTCAAGGATTGCTCCGTAATGAGGGTGGAGTGTATATGAGCCGGTTGGTTCTTTACCATCAGAGAACACTGAAAACACATCTGTGCAGTGAAGCATTATTGGGCCTTTCAAACAACCTCTGCGGCCGCTGCCTATAAATCTCTTCCCCTGTCATGTTTAACTAAAACCCAATACCCATTCAACATGAAATCCATCAATGTTATACAGAAAACAATGACAAAGCACTCTCCTTTGTGTCAGGAAAAACAAATAATTCTGCAGGAAAAAGAGGGAACCCTTTTTTGGCAAGCTTCTGCAAGGGTACAGGGAAAGCAAGTGGCAGCTTTTTTTTAAAGCAACATATACCCAGCTATAAAAATAATTTCAAGCCCAAATCTATGCTGGGCATTAGGATGCCCAAGATAATACACAATGCATCAGAAGAATCTATGTGTTGAGGCATTTTATCTGAAGTATGTTTGTCACAAGGACAAAGTCATCTTATGTCATCCAGCTGCACAGTTCTGTCAAAGCTAAACTGGTTTTGCATTTTTGAAGCAAAATATTTATCAATTACAAATTTCTTCTGTTTCTAACCCCATGAAAGTCAGTGCACATATGTGCACACATACACATACAGAATGAGTTCAGTGGGTGGATTTAGCCTTTTTCTATTCTCCTGACCTAAATACAGGGAAGGACACAGATAGGAACAACAGGGAATAAGGAGTGAAGGCAATTGCCAGAGGGCAAAGACACCTTCCGTGAGGATTCACTAGTAAGTGTATCATGAAAGCAAAAGATCCTGGGAAACCAGTGTTGAATGGTAAAGACTGAGTCTCTAGGCAGAGGGGGTGAATGCAACAGGACATGAGTGAAAGAAAGTAAACCACAGCTATTCCATACCTAATTCCAGACCTCATAAGGAAAGAGATTTGGCAGAAACATCATTTTAATGTAATATAATCAGTATCAATGTAAACAAGGAGGGTTTGCTTGATAATTGTTTACCAGACAAATCTCATTTAAAACACATGAGCCTAGAATGACAGTGACTCCCTGACAGCCTGTCTTGACCATGGAGATGGATACCCACGCTGCACTGAACCTCTTCAACTCAGCTATAGGTGCAACACTTAACACTGCCTCTGTCTTTTAAGCATCCCATTACTGTAAAGACATTAGCCACTGAACTTAATTAACAAAATCAATCATAATTAATTCTTTCAATGTTCAGAGTCATCACAGACACTTCCTTTAGAGTTTTACTGTAATTTGCCATTAATGGAGAGCCAAAACAGTCAAATGATTTAGAATAGATATAGAATAATGTACACCCACTGTACATAATAAGGTGGCATTTTCATTGAGGAGGTGACAGAAGCATCATAAAGCAAGAAGTGCAGAGCTTGGATAGTTTGTCACTGTCATAAAAGCTGCGTGAGTGCTTCATCTGCTCCCTTTCAGGATATTTTACTCTTTTCCCTCATTAAATTTAGACTCAAAACCACATGGTACTTATGAACAAGGGACTTTCTGTACATGACTTGGGCCTTCATTTTAAATGTCACGTGTAATGCATGTGGTGGAGAAATCAGTTTCTCTTGACTATAATAAAAGATCCTCCAAAGACATTCCTTCTGTGATCAGACACAAAGCCTGCTGTGTTCCTTTAAAAACAGGTGTCCCTGAGGTCATCTTTTGTTGGCCATTCACTACTTCTGCATGTTTAATTTCAGATTTTCCCAACAATCACACTCACTGATGATACACTTTATAGTGAAAGTTTAGTCCCAAACTTAACTAAAATAAAACAAAAAGAAAACCAAAATTTAAACAGGGGATCATTCACAATTCTCCAAAGTATTTCCTTACACCCAGATGACAGACCCTGAAACTATGCAGTCATCTTCAAATGGCAAAAGGTTGACTTTTGGATGAAAATGCCACTTTTCCCTCCAGGAAAACTTGTAAGTCTAAGCACCAAGTAGCTTAGCTTCTGTCCTTTCATCTAATCTACTTCTGTTATGATGGTAGAATTAATTTCATTTTTCTAAAGCCATCCCTGATCAATTGGGCTTGAATTGTGCCCTGACAACTCTTCTGAAGAAAAACTCCATGAGCTCTTTCTGTTGCTTGTCACATTTGATCATTCTCCCTCGATACAAGGATCTCAGTTATATTTTTGTCAATCCCAAATAACTGTTCTGACTGAGGGACACTTAGACTGGTGTTACTTGCATTCCCTGTGAGAGCTACAAGGTGCTACTTAGGAAGTGCATGAAATAGAAAGTGTAATTTGAGGGAAGGTTATTTCCTTGATGAGACAGAATATGTTTTTAAGCATATCTGTATATGCACATACATATTCACACACTATTATTTTTAAAGATATACTTAGGAGTTAAGACAACATGTTTAAGCTAGATTTGTCCTCTTTTTTTTTTAAAACTCAATAGCAGTGATTTTTATTACATATGTCTCCACATTAGTGAGAACACAAATTAGTGTTCTTGAATGCTGAGTGCTACAACCTGAACTTTAAATGAGCCATGTTACAGCACTACAGGTTTCAAGGTTTTAAAAAATGCTTTTTTCTTTATTTACCCATGTGTCAAATAACCTATCAGGACAATTATTATCTACTCTCTGAATGCAAGAAACAACCCATAATAGCTATCCTTCTGGTTTTCCTCCATCAATCAATATAAGCCTGTAAGAGTCCAAACTTAACACTAGCTACATAAGAGAGCTACTGAATTAGATAAACTCAGTCATCACTGGTGATGAAATGATTATTTAATTACTGTCAGCAGTGCTTCCAATAGCACAGAGAGGAAATCCAAGAACATTGACAGTCAATGGCAATTTATTAATCAATTAAACAGTACTGCTTGGGTAAGCGTAATTTGCACAATAAAAATTGAATTAAGTGCTTAAGTAAAAGGGGTGGCTTTTCTAACATTAAAGGTTGTGACATACAGCAAAGGACTGAATATTCAAATTTTAATGTCCTACTTTCCAGTCTCAGTATAAGGAAAAACAAAAGACTGGTGGGGCTGAGGACAGGACTGGCATTGCTTACACAGCAGTAACTGAAGTGCAGTGGTAACTCCAATGCCTTCTACAGGGTGTTTTTTCAGCTTGCAAGTCTAGGAAAGGTCAGTATCAGACTCAGGATGTTTTTTCTGTACTGGTAGTCAAGGCCATCCTCAATACCTAGCTTGGAATTATTTTAACAGAAATTCCCTGTTTCTCAAGAGAAAAGATTCTTCAGAACCAAATTATTCTCCAATTCTATTGTAAACAGGTAAAATCCCCATCTTACATCACAAACTGTATGATGGTCCCCAGAGTGTGCCAGTCTTTGCATTCAGTCCTACAGTGTAGCACTGCACTTATAAACTTGCTTCTTTCTCAGTGGGCTGCTTGTGCAATTATCCTTGCAAGGTCTTCTGCACCCAACTTTGAACCTCACTCGGCTCAGAGAGACTGACAATTTATTACTTTCATGTCCTAAAGGCATGAAGTAGATGGATGACATCAGCACTCCTGCAAATTTGATTTTTTAATTACAGAACAAATGTATATTGCTCCACTTGAAATCAAGAGTCTCTTCAGCTAGGGACTATTAGAAACTGCTAATAAAGAACAGGACAGAAAAAAGCCCCAGAGCTTGAGAAGACTGGTGTGACAGGCACAAATTTTCATGGTGGATCTGTGATCAAGCAAGACTTAGATCTGCATTCCCTATTTTAGGGCTCTCACCAATAGATTTTCCTGCATCTCACCCAAAGCTTCACTCCTTGTCACAAAAATGTGAACCTTCATGTTTCTAAAAAGATTGTACATAAGCAAAAACTTAGATACTTCAAGACTACAGGAGAGAGCTAGAGACCCCACAGAATGAGCCACAGTAATAAACACATAATTTTCCATCCATGTTGTTCATCTCCCATGAGAAATGGTCATCTCTCACCTGTTTTCAGAACATTATTTGTAACTACCAGAAAATTAGCATGTGCAATCAACCTGTTGACTGTATAAAATCCTTGGCAGGTCAAACTGTTGACTTCTGGCCATTCTACTGCCCTTAAACTGTGTTATCTTTCTCTCTTAAACTAAATTATCTTCTCCTTGAAGTTAGTCCATTAGATCTGTGGTCTCTATGGAGTGGCTTTGGATTTAAGTTAGCTCAAAAGAGAGCAGAACTGTGTCTAGTCAGATCCTCACAAGATACTATCTTTACAGTCTTTTTCAATGTTCATCCTGTTGTTGCTCTTTCACTTTGTCTTGCTTATCTAAAACCAATACCTATTCAAACTCCAATCAATCAATACTACATACAGAATGATGAAAAAAGACATCCAATTCTCTTGTTTAACAACTTGTTCAACATCTATTGCTTCCAGACACTTTTCAGCATCCATGCCTCCTTGCTTCATGGTTAGAAGCCTTTTGAATTTAAAGGAAATTAATGAGAATTTACTAGCAATAGGCAGCAGTAGCCACCAAGTTCTGCATTACTGAAGGGAGCAGTTGTGGTGGAAACACCTTTAACACTACAAGAACCTAAGTTACTTGATATTCACTGTAAGCAAGGCTTGCTTTGGCTACAGTGGGTTAGTCTGAGGTCCACGACTCTATAAACTGCAAGGAACTGTTGCCATGCTTTTATTTTGCACAATAGCTAAATTAATAGGTATTTTAAGAGACTTCAAAACTTTGTCTTACGAGATGTCTGAAAAGCAAAGCACTGGTACTGCTCTGCTGCAACCCTGTTAGAAAACTAATGGCAAAGAGCAAAGAGTTGCAACAGAGCAATACTGGGTGGGACAAGCTTATTTTCTCATCTAATAGATGCCATGCAGCAAAACAGTCTCAACCCAGTGAAAATAAACCCTATCTAAAGGGCCTGATTTTATTCATACTCAAAACAGTGCTTTACAATTAGACCAGTAGAGATTTATACAACAGGCCAGATCCTACATTCGGTTCGAGTGTTTAAACTCCCTCAAAGTTCCACTGCAGTTCAGGTACATAAAAGTCTTTTCAGACACAGGCCTAAGTGAACAGCCTAATGCAGAAGGCAATTTAGTAATGAGATTCAGGACTTGCTTCATATGCCTGAGGCTTGGGATAATTTTGCAAGCAGGTTTTGGATTTTTGTTCTTTAAAAGCAAATTAAAGAATGTTGGCAAAATTTGTACTCAGGCTTTCCCCTAAATATGCAGGTTTCAACCTAGTATCTCTGTCCATAAGATCTGATCTTTTTTTCACGATCAGAGCCAGGTCTCAAGGTCTTACAAATGGCATCCCAATTAACAGAACAGCCATCGTGGCTCGAAAACCTCGTTATTAAAAAACAAAAACAACCCAGTTCCCAAGTGCTGACTGCTTTAAAGTGGCTGTCACCAGCAAAGGAGCTTAGATATGGATATAAAATAAAAGCACCTACAATATCTTTCCTCCTTTTCATGGATACATTAATACTGTGCTGGAGGCTGATCTGGCTAACAAGTTCTGAGCTAGAGCTGAGGTTATTAATGTCACGGTTAAGATTTTTTTTTTTATTGAATCCGATCTGTCTTATATCCAAGAGTGTTTTTTATTGAATAATCTACTCACCGAATTAAATGGGTTGTGACTGAAAATGGGGGGAGGCAAGTAGTGTTTTAAAATAAAAAGTGAACACATTTTGTGACCAGATACCACTTAATTTGCAAATGTGTACTCTAGAACCATATGTTGTCTGATACAGTCAACATTCCTTGCCAAGCAGCATTTGTATCGCTGATCAAACACTCCTGTTCAATAGTAAAAAGATAGAAAATTCTAAACTGTTACCCTACTGCATATGCATAAGATGTTTTCTGTCCCTTCCAAGGTGCCTTAATCGATATAATTATTTCCAGTATTTTTCATGTTGTGAAAAAAATATTGCATAATGATTCAGTCTAAGTTCGGACTTGGTCCTCCAAACACTCCTAGTTGCCAGCACATATGAGATGCTGTGGCAAGTGTGTCTTACATCTTCCCTGGGCTGGCCAAATTCCTCACATGGAGAATTTGCTCAGTTTGATCCCTGTAACCACGATAACCAAATGGTTATACATGTGATGTTTACACCCAGGGCAAAATGAAGTGGATTTAAAGATGGAAGCAAGATTTTAAACCTTTGCAATTTGGCTCATAAAAGCTCACAAACAGGTAGAGAAGAAAGGAGACAGTGGATGTTAACAACTTCATACATTTCAAAACCCTTAACAGACTAAGGGAAATTAAGCTGTGCTATGAAAAAGGTCTGCTCTGAGTTTGTGCAGTGGGTTCTACATAAAAGTGCAATCTCTCGCATGACTTTTTAGGTCTGACATTATGAAAATTTAAGTAATGCAGGCTTAAATTTGAGCTCTGCTGAACTGCTGCAACTATTAGAAAAATGAGGAGAGCAGAATGCTCTATGCTCCACACAATGACACCTACAAATGCCATTTATTTACTTCTGCTTCCTAAAATGATATTTTCACTCATGGAAATTTTCATAATTAAGCTTGTGACAGCTCCTGCTATGCGGTTCATCAGCAAGGAGGACATAAAGAACACTGAGGACTCATTACACACTGAACAAACTTAACTCATTAACAGTACTTGGAGTGAGCAATCTCAGACCATTACTTTTAATGGGATTAGCCTTTCTTGTGTACAAAAGGCAGCACAGCTCAGTCTACTTAAAATCATTTCCGTACTCTAACGACATGGGCTACATTCATGCTAACAGGAAAGTGTTCATTCTGGCTTTGCTTTTCATTGTCAGTGTGGCACTGAGCACTTCACCAGAAACAGGAACAATAACTGAGTTATTCTTAGTTTACTTTTGTCACTCTGGTCTGTGCATTTTTCTTTTCTCATTTTACAAGGCCCTACCTTTGATCATCAGTGAGGAACAGGATTAGCTTACTAATTCTGTATTACTGTCAGCAAGATGGCATAGACCCAGTCCTCCAGATGAAAGGGACAAGAGAACCCTTAAAGGATATAAGGATGAAGAATGCCCATGAGCTCCTAAAATCTGGCTAGCTTTATACGTCAACATCAGTATGATATCATCGAATAAATGCCTCTGCAGCCATGCAGCACATTCCCAACCTGAATAATCAGCCACCACTGACACTTGTTAGACCTGCAGTGGCAGGGGAAAGTATTAGTGCTAATGAACCCATTCTTTATTGCAAGCTGTGGTGGTGGTACTCCTAAGGTCAGACAAGCCCAAAAGCCAGGATGCAAATGACTTCTATATATGTTGCAACATTATAACATGTTCCACTTCCAACAGACTTGTAAGAATCACTATTTTCCTTGTAGCATTAACTTTGATAACCCATTGCCAAGCTCTTTTATGATGCAATCTTCATAAGGCCTGTAATGAAGCATTGCTACTACATGGTGCATATAAATAACTCTGCCCCGTACATGTGCATCTGGCTAGACACAGAGAAGTGCCTTTAAAATCTCTCAAAACCAAAAACGTTACGACTTCAGAGCTATGTTTTTTTCCTACACTATACTTGATCTTGAAGGAGTGCTCAGTATGTAAAACCAATAAGTAGCATTAAAAAATCAAAATCATATACCGATATAAGGTGCACCTAAGGAGTATCTGAGTGGGGAGAAGGCATCCAAACCTAGTGAAGCATATTTGGGAGGGAAATGCAGCATCAACAAAGGCATTGACAGGCTCCCTATAGCATCCAGGTGCTTTCCAGCTGCCACACACCACATCTCAGGCTGGTCATTTACAGGAAGAGACTTTCAGTCAACATTTGACATAAATAAATATCATTAGCATTACACACTGCAAGAGAGATCTACTCTCTTTCTATTCTATTTTACCTGTTTGTGTCTTCTTCTATGTATGGTACATTCAGGTTTCTAAAAATATCCCTTACTATTTTGAATAGAATATGCAGAGATGAAAGAATGAATTGCAAGCTAAAAGCAGAACTAGTCACCTGCAGCAGGAGTTAAACTGCATCCTCTGTTCACACAGGTATTGTAGCTGTTTCAATGTATCATGTAGCTGCTACCCCAAGGCCCAGCCAGAAGCTCTCCTTTAGGACATAGCCATCCTCTTACCAACGTGAAAAGAAGCAGCTGCTGGCATTCTGCAACTGGACAGCAGCTCCCCAACATATTCAGAATATCACTTCTAGCATTATAATCCTGCAAGGTAAAGAACATCATTAACTCCTATAAAAGAATGAGTTTGAACCTCAGAGGACAGGGACCTTTTAGTATGAGATCTGAAACTAGCCACTTAATGACTGAAATAAAAAGGAAATCATAGATTCATTTTTGGGGGTAAAGTTGGATGAAATAAAGTTTCCTGTTGCCTCTCCATAGCTGGCCTAAGAGCTTTCTCTGTCTCTAATGAGACTAGATTGCAGTGCCCCATACAGAGTCAGAGATGGAATCGTTTTTAGAAAGGATTTCTACTCACAAAATGAAAGCCTTAGGAGTTCACTTCAGAGACAAGATACCAATAGAGACATTATTAACATCACTGACATGCACACAAAGGAAGCCTGAGGCTCAGAGCTCTGCCTCTGTGTGGTTAAAAATGCAGGCACTTAGCAGGGAATGAAAATTACACTGGTCCAAGGTCCAGGACTTGCCATGTTTAGTCCTGGAGTGGTGCCAAAATAAGCATTGCTAGACTAGATGATCAGAGAGAGAACGAGATTTCAAGTCTGATAGCATTAGGAGTGAAAACTAACTCTTGTAAGATACCAGGGATACAAACAGAACACATAGTTTCAGAACAGAGAATTTCCTCCTAGACCTGATACATTAGACCTACAGTTCATACAGTTCTTAAACTGCTTTGCTGCTTCTTTTTGGTTAGTAATGCAATCATGCATTTAGGGAATGGGATGTGACTGAATTTTGGGGGGTTATTTTGGGATTTTAAACATCTGTTGTAAAACTGGCCCATGCTTTCTCCTACCTGCCTGATTTAAGTACCCCCTCTCATCTGCTTGGACACAGATTTTGGATATTTTGCAGCTATTCTATATAAAAACAGCAGTTCTGAAACTGATGTAAACTATTTGTGAGTTGTGAGTGCCTTTATTTTGATGATGGGGACACAAATGCTTGTGGATTATCTTGTAATCTTTTATGGTAAAATACAGTAACTAAATTTTGACCACACTGGTCTCATCTGTTACATCCGAAGGCCTAAAGCACTAGGTGGGTCAAAATCAGACTTTCCCCCTCTTCTTAATCCATGTTTCTTTTCACAAGGTGAAACACTCAGTAAAAAGAAAGGAAGGCTAGGAGTATATCAGTCCTTGAATAAGGACAGCCCATGGATCCACCTGCCTTCAGGCAGAAAATTAAGCTAAACCTGAAGTTTCTGCATGCCACAAGTTTATAGGAACCATTGACACCTGGTTTATCAGATAGAGATACACTCTTCTTCTTCTCCTTCCTAAAAGTAATGCAAATCACTACATCTGAAAGATATGACTTTGGACTACCCAGAGCATGTCTCCCAAATAGAAGCCCACAGGGGGTACAGATGGAGAAATGTACATCCTAAAGGGATTTGGGTGTAGTGCTGAGTTCCTGCTCACAAAACATCTCTGGCATCGCTCATTTGTCACTTAGGATAGTGACTTTTGAAAACCTAGATCATTTATTACCAGTAAGTAGGATATGCTCCACATTTTTATGGCTTTGGTTTAATGGTCCAGAGAGTATTAAAAACAAACAAACAAGGCTATTTCACACAGATGTTAGAAGATGTAGGAATCTTGCAAAGGGTTAAAGCAGTTAAATAGAAAGATATATGTTTTAACGGAGTTGTGCTTTAAAATTACTTCTCATTTATCCACTTACGAGACATGTATGGAGGTAAAATGATCAGTGGTAATGTGCAACAGAAAGATATATACTTTTTTAATTGTAGCCAAGAGGAATAAAACAGCATGGAATAACTTAATCGTTGCTAATTATAATATCACTGAGGTAATTACAATAGATTTTGATTGTCTCATTTTCACACCAGAGGAGGGCACAATACTGGCTTTCCTCTTAATACATATTTGTTTTTAGAGAAGAGCTGACAATTACACTAATTGTAGTCACAGCAGGAAACTTTGTTTTTAAAGAAAAATTTGTCTACGTGTCATACAGGATAAATGCATCCTTTTTGTTTTGTGAGGTGCAAATTAAAGATATATTAATTGCTTTGTTCACTGTAACAATACAGAGATCTTCTCATGCAAGCATGACTAATTCTGACAGTCACGTCACTTGGAAAGTATGCGACACCCCAAGTGAAAATGGCAGAATGAAACACCACTTCTCAGTGGTTAATGCACATGTCTTTGAACAGAATATTGTCACCTGGAGGGCAATATCCAGCAGCTGTTTTTCCACTGTGGGATCCACTTGGTTAAAGAACTAAGACAATTGGGTCAGACCCACAAGTCTTAGTGTAAGCTTCTCTGATTCACTTGGATTGTCTCCAACAGATTCCAAACTGCATCAGACTCAAGGTTCAGCATCCTTTGTCTGGCCACAGGCAGAGACAGGAAATGTGAGGGTTTGCAGTACCAGGCACAGCTCTGATCTGAGTGTAGGAAGGGCATATAACCACCTCTGAAAGTGCTGTCACATCATATGCACCATGAGCAACCGCCAAAGAAAAACAGCCCTCCTAACTCACCCTATCAAAAGTCTGTACCTGATAAGTAGCATCAACTATTTATCTTTTGGGATATTCTCACCCTCCTAACAAAGCTTAAGGCATAACCTAGGGTTTAACCTCACAAAGTTGCACTTATCCCTTACAAAGTTGAGTTTATCAGACTCTCTTGTTTAGATCAGCAATGCACCAAGCTTTCCATTACATGTTTTTGAAGCTGAGGACTGGGAAGCAGTGCTCTGAGAACACCACTTGCATCCACTCTGTCACACTTGCTCTACCAAAGCTGTGACACCTGCCCTGCCAGCCTGAGGAGTCTGCAAAGCTATGCTGTTGATGAGCAAGACCACAAATGCAGTGCATGTATACAAATGCACTCTGCCAGGTCTAAATAACCACAGGGTAGGAGCATGTCTTAAGACATTTGTCTCTCCCATGGAGGTATGAAAGCAAGCTAGATAGGTAAATTGTCCTAGCTCTAATGTAAAGAGGACGTACAAATGCACTAATAACAGATCCCGAAAACCTGAACTAGAACTTTTTAAACTGTTAATAAAATAATTTTGCTCCTGTAGCATTCAAAATTTTCAGTAAGAGGAGCATGATTTGCTACTGCAACACACCATATCATCAATGTTTTCTAATGGAACCTCACCAGCTTACCTATTTACACAGTGTCAAAACATCATACCACTTCCAAAGTGGTGTTGTCTGTTTTTAACTATCAGTTAGCATGCAGACCCCTTAGATGAAATATCCCATCAGACCAGACCACTACCACCGAAATTTGCACCCATCTGATCATAACCTTTGGGCTTTCTTCCACCAAAAGGAAGTAAAACAGTTGGAAGTTATCCTCTCTTTACACCAACAGCAGCAATGAATACACTTCACACATGTGGAATGGCTTTAAACTGAAAGAGGGTAGATTTAGATGAGATATCAGGAAGAAATTCTTTACTCTGAGGGTGGTGAGACACTAGCACAGACTCCCCAGAGAAACTACGGCTGCCCCATTCCTGGAAGAGTTCAAGGCCAGGTTGCAGGGGGCTTGGAATAACACAGCAAAGAGTGCCTAGGCCCTAAGTTTTAATTTAATAACTCATATGGATTAGCACAAGCAAGGAAATGCTAACTCATTTCACTTTTCAAAAACAAAGCAAAACAAAACCCTTTTATCTTTTAATCAATGTATGTAAAATATATATGACCAGAGTCCATGACAAAGATATCTTGTTACACCACTTCAAATGTGTTCTGCAGCAGTTATTTTGCTTATAGAGCAAGACTGTCATATTGAGAAAATAAGAAACAGAATAGATTTGAACTTTTTGTCACTTTAGGAAACCTCTGTCTATATATTAAGAATTAATTTTTTACTTTTAGACCTGTGTTGCACAAGCATATTTGCCACCAAAGACCAGCTAAAAGCAGAGAGTAGCTACAGATTTTACATACCAAGTTAATTAGCAATTCTTACCAAACAGAGTGTATCTTTTCGTCTCAGGGCTCAGCTTGGTCTCTATTAGACATATTTACGGGAAAAGTCAATGGATAAGACATTAGAGGCCAACCTCAAAGTCAGAATAAAGCAACCATAGACCTTAGAGAAGTGCTTTATTAGCCAAGAATTGGTTGGTTATTGATCTTGGTCTCTGTCTCTGGTCACAATAGCACTTACCCTAATTTTTCTAGTGTAAATATAAGTAAATTTGAATGGGTGTTGTTGAAAACAATCTGTAAATCTACATTTTGTGGTTTATGTTGTAATTGTAGTTACGGGAAGGTTCAATATCTGGAGCATGGTAAGGAGACAAGGCTGTGGCATGGCAACCTCAACTCTGCAAATATGTCCTGAAGCACTTTCTCAGAGGTTATTAAAATGACTAGAGCTATCACTCTGCTTAGAAGCAGAGAAACCACATGGGTACTCATAAGAAAGGAACTGAGAAAAAATATTGTAAAGAGAAATGTTATGCATTTAACTTCAGCTTTTCTTTTCACTGAGGTCAACCAGATAATTAAGCAAAAGAGATATGCAGAGTTTCTTTACTTTTCTGCAGACAAACATTAATAAATTACTGCTTGCCTCAGCACTACCATTCTTTCTTCACTGTATTCTGCCTTTTTTATTTAGTTTCATCTTTCAGATTTATTTTGAGATCATTTTCAATTTACTTCATGGCCTACTGTGTAAGACCTCTCTTCCATTTGTCCTATTGGGAACACCTGTCTTGATCATACTTCTATAGGGTTAATGAGGGTTAATGACTGTTGTATTGCAAATTGATATTACCAAGCAAATTTCAAGTGGAAATACCAAAATAAGTGATAGCTGTAGCTGCTGCAGCACTTGTCTCCATTTAGGTTAACACTGAATGGACTATAATATATTGCTTTAAAAAACTGCATACACACTGCAATACAGAGCCGAAACTTTCACTATTGCTAAGTGTTATTTCCTTCTAAACTTCCCAGTGTTACTCAGAATCCACAAGACTTCTCCACGTCACAACATACTGAGACAGAGGCAAATCTCTGTCAACAGTTTGGCCATATCATAAAAAACAGAATTCAAAAGGTGGCTGGAACTTTAGCTTTGCTATTCCACACCCTGCCAGGAGCAAAGGGAATGTCCTTTCCAGTTCTAGGCCTGGATTGCAATGTCTATTCTCCCTGACACAACAAAACCATGAGCTGAGACTATCCCTTATTAAAAACAGAAGCTGAAGCCATGAGTTGCCACTCCACTGCCTACAACTAAACACCACCACTACGTATCTAGCCTGCACAAAATTACATCCTGTCTGAAACAGACTGAGTTAGAAAACAGAGCTATCTGTTTAATTGACATATGATATGTCTAAATCAGCTCAGTGGTCTGTTTTCTGTTCCAGCACCACGCTTTCTCCATTGACTTGACAACTTCCATCCTACCCATGACACTTATGTTCTATTGAAGCTTTTGTTTAACTGGAGGGTGACTGTGCAATAGACAGGGTTTTCCAAGGGGAACCTGAAAATGAGAATTTACTTCAGGGAAAACATAATATAGTTTTTCAGAGTCAAACTAAGCACCGCTGCCATATTTTCTCCTGCCAAGCTCATCTGTCTCAAATACAACTACAAACTAATTAAAAGATTTCTCTTGCAGGTGATCTGATATGATGTGGATGAGCAATGGGAAGACCACCCAGACGATGTCACACTAGTGCCAGAGAAGAACCAGAAGCAAATCTGCTTTACATTCTGAAATACAAAGCAGCCTTTCATTCGTTCCCACCTGCTCCCACATAAGTCACGACTAGAAACCACCAGCAGTAGCTGAAGTGGCTCAGACTTGCACATGCATCTGTATCTCTCATCATTGCAAATATGGCCTTAATTTTATAAAATCTTACAATAAGATTTTAATTTGGTTTGAGTTGTGGGACCTTATCACTGTATTTTTCATTTGTTTGTTTTCTTGAATGAGGTCTTCATTCCTCATTGACAGGCTCTGCAGTTCCTTCAGAGTCTATAATATAGGGAAGAAGCAATTTTTTAATAACCACAGCAGACTGTAAATCAGGATTAATGAAATGCTACCACAGTTCAGGATATGTGTGCAATTCTGACTTTGAATTATTAAAAAAATAAAACAGACAAAAATTGCAACTTAACACATTTAACAATGCTCAAGGCCTCTCTAATGAAGCATTTACTTTCTTCTCCATTTCCTTGCTATGAATGCTTCAATGGAAGAGCTGGTTCTCCCATTCTCCCTCTTTCC
>NW_008685415.1:69402-93190 GCF_000695815.1 Acanthisitta chloris
TACTCATGCAGAAGGAATCCTTTATACAACATCACTTTTAAAAGATCATTTCACATATCTAGACTGTGCACTGGTTCATAAATACCTACACTTGTCCAAAAAAGATCAACAGTGACTTAAACCAGCTTTGCCATCGAAAGATTTGTATTGTGGAACCTCACCTTAAGCAACTTTAGAGCTGAAACAATTAGTGGCTGTTGTGGAGCTGAGCTAAAACACTTTGTAATTTCAGTGATCATCATTATTATTGTTCCTCGGTATCTTCCAGTGTAGTGAAAAACCATCTGGTCTTGAGAATTGTTAATGCCAGTGAATCCAAGAGGAATGAAGGGGGCTTAATATCTCACAAATGGGGCTGTTAGTACCCAGAATATGCTACAACATTGTGTCACTAGTAGATTTTGTTGACAGGTCACAAAATAGTATTTCTATTTATTCATGCAATGCAAAGGCAGAATTCTTTCTCTGTCTGCATCTCTAATGGCTGTTAGGAGACTATGGATGAGAATAATCACAAAAACTGAATGGAGATAATAAAACCAATAGTGTTCAAGTGCTGAAACAAAGAGAATTCCCAGTGGGGCAGTGATCTTCTGAATGACTCAAGTAGTTCTGCACAAGCCTTTGAATTTCACTTTGACATTTAAATGAAGAAAGGGAGAGAAAAGCACAGGCCAATTTCATTGATTGGTGTAACTCAGGAATCTAACATAAAAGCATCGGGATGACTCACAATACATACAACATCTGAAACCAAACTCCATTCTCTTCTATTCCCATTTCATTAAAATAACCTCCCATTTTCTTCTGTTCTAATATCGTATAAATCATGTGTAGTCTGGTCTGAAAAACCCTGTGTGTGGGGTTCAAGATGAGCTTTCTATACTGGAGCTCATTTGGGAGAGAAGCTGCAGTGTCTAATGCCCTTTTACTTTTTTTTTTTTAAAAGTGTTTTCAGCTGAGAATTTACCACACATCAATTTCAAAATTTCGCAAACTCACAGCTTCCTCCTTCAAGATCAAAACTGTCAGAAGTGAGGCATTTGTAGGGCATTGAAGAGGCTGTGAACACCTGACTCACAGGCCACAGTTGGGAGCCTGCCACATGCTTCTTCTACCTGTTGCTTCAGGCCATATCCCAGTAAGCCAAACTTCAGGAACACAGTGCAGAGGAAATCCTTCTGCAATACTAAGTCACTATACAAACTCTCTAACTGTGGACTCTAATACTAAGCATTTTGCCACAGCCTGCACACATCTCCTCTTGTGGCATTGTTTTGTTGATACATGGCTTCAGTCACACAGACAAAACCAGACAATTTCAGAGAGAGATCATGAATCACCTATAAACCAGACCATAACCCTCCTGTTGAAACATATACCCTGAGCAATGCTGATGGTTCAAATTGTTATCAAGCATGGAAAGTGGAAATGTATACTATTAGATGTTCTAGTTCTCTGTTTTTGCAAGAACTCATGTCCACTTGTAAAATGAAGAAGCAAATGTTACTTTACATATATTTACAGCCATATTTGAGTCAACAAGTGAGAAAACACAACAAAAAACTCAGGCAAACTCACATGAGAATGATAAATTCCATTGACTCTTTTCCCAACCATGCAGACAAGGTCAATAAAATTATCCCAGCTCTTTAGAGGAAGTAATTTGTGCCACAGATAGTCAGTGCAACTTACTCCTTCCTTTCACTTACACAATTTATAAAGCTCAGACTCAACTTGGGGTGTGTGAGCCAGGCATGGTCTGGAGAACCCCCGGTCATGTTCTCACAGTGCCACAGATGAACCACAGGAGTCTTTCAGGACAAAGTACAACAGACTACAGACAAGATCCAGGATATATTTAGTAAGGAACTTTCCATACAGGGCACATTCATTGTTTTAATCTATTATGTATATATATATTTGACTTCCACATACACTAAATCCAAGAGTTTTATGATCCTTCTGCATTAAGTCTGATACCTCCATGCACTTAACATTTCTCAAGAAAATTTTATACCTGCCCCTTCCAACACACAAACATGCACATATTTGGGAAACCTTGATTATAGTTTTATATGAAAAAAACCAACAGTTTAAATGGAAGGAACAGCCATCTCTGCTTGGAGAACTAGATGGGCTAAAGTCATCATGGTGCTTTGGTAACTTCTGTTGTTTCAAAAGTGACACATAGGATCTGAGACAAACTGCTGGATTGTTTCTAAGCAGACAATCCATTCAAAAGAGAGTGCATTGCATTAACTTATGGAAGATCCAGACTATGAAACCATTATAGCAAATATCTTTGCTTTACTTTTTGACTGATAACCTTCATCATTAAAATTAATGCCAGAGTAAAGTCAAAACTGGACCTATTAATACAACTCTAATTGATACTATAAGTAGACAAAATCTCACTATGAATACAATCAATTCTGCACAGATCCTGTTCTTTATTGACTATTTGGTTCACCAGGGATAGTACATTTTAGCATCATTTTTATTATTTTTCAGCAGTGATGCCACCATATAAGTCTGAGGCCCAAGGGCCTTTGGCGATTTCATTTTGACTTCCTGTGACTTTCCCAACATACAGAGCCAATATAGGAGGATGCTGTTAGTGCACAGTCCCCTTGGGTAGCTAGTTATGAAACTTGAATTGCTGCACTTAAGCAAGCCTGTCAGAATGCTTGTCCTCCTAGACACCATGGCTCCGGCTCCATCTACAAAACTTTAAGTGGCACTTGCTAAAAGTATGGAAAAAACCCATATCCTGTCTTTGCATATATAGAACAACAGTACTAATGGTATTCTGTAAGAGCGTGTGTAGGCTGGGCTAGGAAAAATCGTACTATTTTTCAAACAAGAGCTCATTTCTTCCATTCATACAAAAACATAGTTGATAAAATGGATGGGCCAACCGAATTATAAAATTTATTGTAAAAACTCATCTGTAAATTAGTTCACCTCTGTAGATTAAATTACTCCAGAGGTTTTGGTATGTTTCACTTATTTTGGAGAAGTTCTTAACAACCTGCACATGACTTCTCGTTGCCAAGGTGCCCCTGTACTTGTGCAAATCCTGCTGCTAATCCCCAGCTGTTCAAGAGGTGAGAGCACAGTGCTGAGAAAGGGGAGCAGGGATCCCTTCCACAATTCACTCAAAGCCTTGTTGTCATGGCCCAGGCCTCAGGAACACCCTTTGCCTCTGCTGGGGCACCCACTGTACCAAGGCTCACAGGAAAGCTCTGAAAAGTTATATTGGTGTCATAAAGTAGTGGGTGGAACAAAGGATTTCTCCTGGTCCTTTAAATTATGCCCTTCGTAACTGGGTGTGTAGGTTGCTCAGACTTCACCAGTAGCAAATAACATTTTTTTATTCCCAGTTCTTGCCTCCTTAAACAAAGCATCAAAATGCCAGACAACTCTTTTGAAGCCTCTTAATTAACAAGGCAAATTTGCAGAGGTGACAGGACCTTAGCAGATGCCTCAGCTGGGCCTGTCCTAAAGGCATGTGGTCAGAAAACCACAAGAATGGGGTCAGTCCTGAAACTTCACAGTTCTTGTTATTACTAAAAGTTCAGAAGGCATAATAAAAACAATTGCTGTTATTACAATGATGGCTAAATACAAGACACTTGTCACTGTGGCATTTAGACACCTCTATTGAAACCTGAGTTGTCCTAACGAGACCGAAAACACACCACCCTTCCTGGTCCTGGCTGCAGGGAGAACAGGTTCTGAGAGCTCAACTGATGATGAGATTCACACTTAAGTGTATATACATAGGGAGCCAATTTCAAAGGCTTGGGCCTGCTAATGAGACTGCCCTGCTGCCAGCATCTGCAAAGCTGTGCCCTCAGGAAGGGAACAGGAGCTTTCCAGAGGGGCACAGGTTACCTTATGGAACAGAGATGGTGCTAAGGCTCTTAGGAAGAATGTCAGGGATTCATTAATAGCCACCAGCACACAAGCACATCATCTTAAAATAAAAGTGCCTCCAGCAGAAAACAGTCATCCTGTGTTTTGGGCTAATGCTGAGGCAAAGGAAAGTGCTACCAAGTGACTCAAAGAAGCTACTTTTCTCTCTTCTGCATTTTTGGAGACCTCATATTGAAGAACTGAGATTATCAGTGCTGCTCAGATATAATGTGTCCAATTGCAGTGCACTGTGACAAGGTGACAGAGGAAGGAGATATTTGGAATTTAATATCTACATATTTTTACAAATTTCTTAAAATTCTTACTAACACACACATCACTTAGCAGACATAACTGCTTGCCCTAAATCCCTATGAACTATAAGAATATTTAGCTGTGTATCTTTTCCTTGCTACCCAGCAGCCAGTGATAACCAAAGTGTTTAAGCAAGCAGAATGTACCTGCTTTGGTCTTTCTTCTCATGCCATCTTCTCTCATCCTCTCTTTGTTAGTTTTCCATGATCCAGTAACCAAGATGCTAACATCTTTTTTAAATTTGCACTTGCTTAATCAACAGCTCTATTAACATCTGTGGACCCATGACTTTTAACATTGTTTTCAATGTTACTCACATCAATAAATTTGACAAAACACAACCATGAAACATTCTGGAAGCATATTTTACAATCTATTGCCTCCAAACAATAAGCTGATAATCAGAAAAAAAACAAGTCTTTTTGAGAGATGCACATGCACACACACACTTCAGGAGCTAGAGAAACCTGAAAATTTAAAGACAGATCTTCAGCTGGTACACATCAGCACAGTCTCCTAATTCATACTGGCTAAGGATTTGACCCTTAAAATATTTTCCTGACACTTTTGATAAAGAAAGAACATTACATTTTACTTTATAATTGGACCCTATAGTTAAAAATAGCCAGATTCTTTCCTGATTAAAGAGACAGGAAGATATAAACCAGATTTATTGTCTATTAGATTTTATGTTCCATTTTCTCTTGTCACAAGAGAAGTAATTTTGTGTATATAGCCTGTCCAGCACAAAGTCATTTGTTCCCTCAGATACACTAATTCAAGCATAAATACATAGATCCATATTAATAAGTCACACCTCCCCTGTTCATATAGTTAGAGATCCTGCCTATATGTTTTCACACTCCCTGGATTTGCACCATTCTGTGCTGAAGTTCTGACTGAAGTGATCTTTACTTTTTCCCAAGAAAGTCAAAACCCAACTGTAAAATATTTGGGAAGACTGTATAACATTAGAACTGGTTAAAATATGTATCAGCATCTTTCTTACTTAAAACACTTTTTTAAAAATAACAGTTGTTTTCACTAAAGTCCAAAGACAGATTTTCTTTTCCTTTTGGGGATGTAAAAATTCCTTTTCCTTTTTTGGTGCACGTGTTGGGAAGAATCCCATCCAGCTTTATGAATAATGACAGCCAGAATGAATTGCAACTTGGGCTTAACAAACATGTTCTCAAATACATTACTCCACTCCTCACTCAGCCCTCTGTGCAAGTGCTAAGTGGTGGCAGGCAGCAGCAGCCCTGCCTCACAATCTCTGTAATTAAACATTCAAACACAGGCATGCATCTCTGCAAATGGGCCCCCCAACTTCCCTTCGCTGAACACTTTCTTCGAAGGAAATCTCACACAGCTGTTGGAAGAACACTGCATGACATCTGCAAAATGTCTATTGTACAGACCAGGGTAAAACACCAACAAGCTGGATCTGACCACTAATTGAAGCCATTGTTTAGGAAAATTACTTGCGTGTGGTCTAACAACTCATCTGAAATTAGTGATTGCTGCAAATGAAAAAGCAAAATCACATACTATCTCCCATCCCCCCACATCTCCCAAAGGGAATTGTGCTAGAAACAAACATTTACCAACACATACAAATATAATGCTGGCTTATATTGTGTATTTTTTTTGTGTTTTTTAACTGCATCAGATGCCAGCGAGCCAAATTCCAATGCATATTACTGATACTGTCAACAAATATTAAATAGATTATTATTTTTTTTTGGTTTGTGAGATAATCAGAAATGTGTCCCTCATTTCTGTTTTCCACCCAGTAGGTTTAAATAGAACAAGCCATTTGTAGCTTACTGTCTATCTTACACCTTATTTACACTGAATTTTTATCTTCCACTGCATCTTATTTTTTGTTGGCATTCCCCACCATGCAGTTTACATGGTGATGAAGAAATAGCCTTGCAGGCATTGAAAAAGAGATACAACATGTTAAGACATAATTCCCTGCAGGGCATTCGAGGCTGAATTTGCTGTCACAATGAGTCCAAGCTTCCATAACTATCCGTGTTTTATGTGGATTTGAAACATAAAATTAGATTCATCTTAATCTTCTGAAACAGCAATCTTCCCATGAAAGCTGAGAGACAACAGCATATGAAAATGATAAGAGAGAGAGAGAGGACAGAGAGAAGACAAGAACTGAATAAAATGAGATGCTGCACTGTTCTAGTAAAGGAAGTGAAGTTCCCTTATGGGTAATAATATATCATGAAAACTTTGCTGAAAGGGATTGAGTTCCTGCCAAATTCCTTGTTTACATACACGCGATCTCTACAGAGGCTCCTCAGCGAGCCAAGTACGCGGGAGCAGTGAGAAAGGCAGCGCCAGAACAGAAATCACTACTGTTGAGAGGAAGGTTTGTGACACGCTGCATTCCGTAAGTAAGGTCAGATTTATGGATATGGCCTCCGTTCACCTAGGCAGGGACATAGAGCACCAACCCAAGAGAGCTAAAGTTCAAAACAATAAATCTCAAGTTTCCTTGGTCAGTCCAAGAGCAGAGCTTAAGGAATATACTGCCCTAGTTTTCTGGGATCAGCCTTTGCAGCTGGCTAGCTTCAACTTTTCATTTTTCTTGAGGGGCTTCATATTTGCCAACTTTGTCATATTCTTTCATTGTCCTTGGGGAACTCAGAAAACTGACTGGTTTAAAAAAAAAAAAAATGTTCTCCAGAGTCAAAGCTACTTTTCTCTTATTTGTATTCTTCACATTTAAATATGCAAAGAAGAACATTTTATTGCATTCAACTAAACGAAACAAAAAAAAATCACAAAAGCTGAAGAACAGAAAAAAATTTAATAGTTAAAAGATTCAAACCGACAAAGGAAACATACTAATTGAAATCTTCCCAAATAATGTGGGACTAGATTGTAACCCTTCTTATATTTAATTTAAATCACATGCAGGTTCTTTTAGTGCAATTATTTCAGACTTACACCAGCATGAGTACACAGTCTTACTTTTTTTTTTTTCTCAAAATCAATGAAACACACAGAATAAATTTTTCAAAGAGTTCAAATTCATTTATTTTCCCGCTTCACTCTTGTACCTCTCTGCCATTAAAAACATAAAATATTCTGTGCATTCTCATAGTAATCACTTACTGACTTGCACTTCTCAACTATTGTTCTAAATTTTAGAGAGAAAAAAGTGAGAGCTATCTAGTCATACAAGTATTAGGACACAAACAATAAGAATTTCCACAGCTATCACATTAGTTACATTGCATATCTTTTTGGTAACACAGTCCTAAAACTTTCAGATTTTTCTGTGATTGGCAAAGGTAGTTATTGTGGCAGCACATATATCTCTTTAATTAAGAATACCTCTGCCAAATCCAGTACCATCATTGGCCTAATTAACTTTCCAGAAAATAATGCAGATAAACTTATTTTCTAATGCTTTTGTTATAGATAAATAAAATAAACCCAGGAAAGGACAGTCTTAGCTTTCACTTCTTGACTTCCAGTAGAAAGAGTTTGTGTGGGATTGAAAACCAAACACAAAACATCAAGTGTTTTCCTGGATTGGGTTTATTGAGTCAGATGCCGATTGCCACCTCAGTTGTGGTTCCCTGGATGATGCTGCAATGATAGGGACAAGATATGAACACATGCTACTTGCCATGGGCCAGATTCAACCACACTAGTATGACAGGAAAAGCTTGAGAATCCAACCTCTTTCTGACATGGTATTTTCATCAGAATATTCATGCTCACCACCATGCAGTCCTGTCCTTTCCCTCTGGTACAATTCCAGTACATAACAGGCTCCTTGCAGAGGGATCACGAGGTGACAACCATTTTTCCTCTCCAGCAAATATATTCTTTGGCTATTACTAAAGTCCTTGTACTGCCATAACCCTTCCAACTCCACTACAGAAGTTATTTGGAGCACCACTAGCCACTTTCCTGAATCTATCTTGCCTTCCTATGCTACTATCAATCATGTCCTTACAAAGCAGTGCTTCGTGGGTCGGGAAGTCCCACATCTCTTCTCTCCCACATTTCACACACACACAAGTCCTAGAGGGTAAGGGACAGGTAAAGAAAATGTGCTTGTCTCTATCAAACATCTTGACTCCAAAGTGGTGCTGGTATAAGCAAAAGTACAGAACAACCTTTAATGCTCTGTTTTTAGAAGAAAAAAAATAAAATTAAGTCAACTCATCAACTAAATTAGGAGTAATTGGTGAAATGATTATGCACAAAACACACGGAGGCACTCCTCTAGGTAATCAGTTCTGCTGACTATTTCTCCTGGCTATTCCATTTGATATTCTCCATATCTAAGTTCTGCAGCCTCAGACCCAAAACTGTAATGAAATGCAGTGCTCTATTATTAACTGCTGCTATACTAAGATCCCAAAGGAAGGAAATACTCCATTTAATTGTGTTTATGTTAGCCCACAATACATGCAGGGAAAAAGAGGCTGGCATAGGTATGCTGTAGGAGTCTTTATACACAACTTGCAATGGGTTTTTTTTTTAGATCGTATTTCAGAGAATAAAATCAGTGAACAATATTTTCCTATGAGATTTCAGCTTAGCTGTAGGGATAATACAGTACTACATTTCATTAAAGTTACAGGTTCAACAAATGCTGACTGCAGTACTCTATGATCTTTATTGGGGCCACATCACAAAAATAATTAGAACTGATCAAAATGGGTGAAGAGGGGTATGAAAATTTCCATTTTTGTAAATGCTTTCCTTTTTCATCATGGTGAGCCAGAAACACTATGTAAGTATTAACACAATAATGTGGAATATGAGCACAAGAAGTATTTAATTCTGTAAAAATAATGCACATGAAATGTGTTTCCTGTATCAAGTTGCCCTTAATTGAATTCAGAATTCTTGGTCTTCCAGTTTGTGTTCTGGGGGAAAAAATAAGGACCACTGGACAATATAGTATGGTCTACGTATTTGCTAGAGGAAATACACATTCATTGATGTGAAGAGGCTTTTTGATTTCTGTCTGTGTCCTCTTGGTTTTGTGCTCCTACAAGATTTGTGCCACATTATTCACACATATCTCAATAAGTTTTCTGTAACAAGAGGCACCTAAAAAAGTTGGAATAGTCTGTATTTATACACCGGTGTCATGTGAAAATTGAAATTTTAACATTCAGCTCCAATTTGGAAAATTGAAGTCCAATACAAACCTATTCAGTTTGATTTCCTCTCTATGGTAAGTACTCAAGTATCTCACCAAAAAGTTCCTTTAGTATACTCTACATACACATTTCATTTCAGGGGCAACAAAGTGATTAGGTAGTTTCTCCATAAACGTATCTTTCCTGGTTTTTTTGTAGGCCTGTAATGAATTTGGTGTGAATAACATGGAAATTCTGGCTTCTTCTGGAGAACCTGAAGCAATTTCAAACCTCTTCAACTATTTTAAAACACTCAAAATCTTTGTCAAAAAAGTGAATCTGTTTGTCTACTGATTTCCACTTCCTTTGCTTTCCAGAGAGAATATGAATTGGTTTCCAAATCAACACAAAATAGTGCAAAGCTCATCTTTTTGGAGGTTTCAGTTAGAAAAAAATCACACCTAACATCTTCAAGAGATTCTAAAATGGATGAAGACTCTAAAATGGATGAAGATTTAAGGCGAATCTGGGCAGATCAAACTTTCATGTATGGAGACCATGTAAAATAGAAATTTTCAAAAGCTTCTCTGAAAACCTTATTGGATTTAACCACGACTTGCTTTGCATTTTGAGTGTTGCCCAGACAAGAATGTCAAAGTGAGGCTAAGTTTTGGACAAAAGAATTGATGGATTCAGTAGAGCTCTCGCAGGTTGCTTTGATAGTCAGTCTGATTGCTCTCTTTTTTTCAGAGATATACATAGAAAGAACCAGCGTAAGTGACCTCAAAAAAGAAACATTTAACCTTATCCTTGATGTAAACATCTCACACTGATAGTGCAATGTAGGTAAAGGAAAACATGGCAATTTACCAGAACAAGGTCAATACCACAATGAGGTAGATGTTTCCTTTTTAAGGTTAACTTCTAAGGGGATTAAAGCATTCCTTTCTAAGGTAAGTAACAAAATGGCACATACTACTAAGGTTTGCATCTTAAAATCAAACAGAGCAGTCATTGTAATTGGTCAGTTTTGAAAGAAAAAGGTGTGCCCAGTTGTAAACTCTTCTAAAAAGTATGCCATTTATATTTGAAACGAATTAAGTAATGACCCATAGCTGTGTAAATGTTGTTTCTTTCTCAATTATAGGTGAACACGACACAGTACACATACGTACACATTTACACATGTGCCTGCACATAAAACTAAAGGGAAAAGGTTAAGCATATCAACAATAGGCATGACAAAACTCTGTTCTACATATCCCTATATTAATACATTAGCAAACTTTAGCATCATTATAAAGTAGAACCGTGACCACCCTTGGAAAACAAGTGTCATATGAATAGTTAATAGGTAGTTTCCCAGGCACATGTGAGTTATTATAATCTAGCACATATTGAGGAAGCCTACTGCACACAGAAATTACCAGTTAACACTTAATTTTTGCATTCCACATTTATGCAATTAATTAGAGAACACTTAACATTCTCTCTAACTTCAAGCTCTGCATGATCATGTTTGATCATGAGGGAATTTAAAATCATTTGTGTAGCTAGGATTTAAATACAAGAAGAAACAGAGATGGTGATGGTTAGAAAGGGAAGCATGAATACATTAAGTGACAGACCTAGAAACAAGAAAGCCAATATAGATAACAGCAAGCAAATTTACTCATGGCAAGGGATGTTTATATATATATATATTGTTTTTTAAACCCCAAAACCTCAAAAAGGCAACTTTTACATATATAGGAAATATGCAGAGATACAGTTATATATTCGAGGACTCTGCAGGTCCATCAGCTGCGTCAGAGATGAAGACACAAGAGGAGAACACATTTAAGAGATGTGGTGAGTATTTAAAATAGTAGGTGACACATCACAACGGCACTGAATCCTGCATAAGGTTTGTGGGTTTGGACTATGTGTTTATGCACATCTCCCTGCTCTGGGATTAGGGGAGAATTGCCCACATTCCTGCCTGTCAACTACATACAAAGCTATGGTTAGAGGGGTCAGAGTATCTGTAGTTTGTCAGAATTTGTTCACCAGCCATCATGAATTCCTGGTATCACTCTGACTTTCTCTCCAATGTTTGTGGCATCATCCATTACCCGTCTTCCCTCAGGATTATTTCCCTAAGACTTTACAGAGGTCTTGCTGCAGTGTGTACCTTAGGCAGACAGAGCCAAATCTCTGCTGCCCCAGACCACAATACCTCCCAGTAAATCAATCGAGCTAGGTGAGTCACCTTGCAGGGATAGCCTTAAGCTTAGCAGCACACATAGCAGGCTTAGTTACAGGATAAAGAAGGTCTTTAATATGCAACTTCACTGTCCAGAGGGAACTGAGGGAGACATTTCAGGCTACGGTTTAAAGACTGATTTTGAAGAGACTAATGAGGACTCATTTTAAAAGGTGCTTAGAGCCCCCACAACAGTTCCAAACCACTTCAAACAAACCCATTTCTAATTGAGTTACAATGGGCATTACAAAATAGGTATTTCTAACTCTGCTGCTCTACTGTGCACCTCACCTTTTGCAAGTACTGGGTGCCATCATTCCCCATATCCTTTTGAATACTCAGTGGTGTACAGATTGAATCTTGGCATTTCTACCAGGATTACTCACTTGAGAGCTAAATAGCCCCCAGTGCTCAGAAAGGAACTGGACAGAGATGATTCAAATGATAGTAATGGCTACATTTAGAAACACTACTGTAATGAATCTTTCTTTGCATTCCCAAATAAACAGTTGGGATCACATCCTCAACTAGACTAGACTGAGGAAGTGATATCAATTTCCACTGGCCCAGAATGCTTGTAATCAAATACATCCATTTATTATTTGTGACAAGGTTGGAGATGTTAGGCAAATTACTTTATTATTCTGCAAAAATACCAGCTTGTCATTAATATTAGCCTGTGTCTTTAAAATCAGAGATATAAGCAGCTTCTTCATCTTACTACATCATGCTATAATCCGAATGGCCCTATTAGGAGCTGTAATATTTAAGGTCTTTTAGCTGGTACCTCTACATCCTGATTATCCTTTAGAAATTAAATGCTTTCAATATACATTTGTAAGAGACACTAACAATTTCCTGCCACTTGAAGGATGAAGATGGTAAATGATGGCTGGGGGGGTGGGGGTGGGTTTGTTGTTTTGATGCTGCCAGGCAGGCTGATAACTTTATATTCTGCGTCCATGGCTCAATGACCCACAAATCTCCTTTGATATGCCAGGCAGCAGAGAGAACCAAGCTGAACGGATCAGGAGAAAAGTGAAAACGCTCCAGCAAGGGGCCCCCGATGAAGCCATCATGTGACAGGAATCCTAAGACTCTGCTATGGAGGGGAGAGGCGAGAGTGAGAGAGAAAGAGAAAAAAAGGGAATAGGGCATTGTGGTGGCACAAGCTGATAGAGACGTCAGAGACGCTTCAGTAATCTCACGACGCTTTGGCCCAGTGTGAGGGCAAACGAGGCCCATATTCAGCATGGCGTGACGGGTAGGACCACCCCGAAAAAGCTGTGAGGGGGCAGGCAGTTGGACAAATCAAAGCAGAAGAAAGTAATTTTCGATAAATTAAAGAAATCTCCATGGAAATTAGCATGAAACATTTTCTAATCTCCCGCTTTTCACTGCCGACAAGGGTCACTGGTTTAACTTCTCTCTCTTATTTTATTATTCCCCAGCCACATTCCTCTGCTTTCTTATATCCTTCAATTTTTACTACCTCTTTTTCTTCCAGTCTATCATTTTTAGCCTTTCTTATAGCAGCTTCTTAACCCTTTTAGGACTTCTCCTGGTAAGTATTCTGGAGAATTAACTGATCCATTAGAGTATAAAGGACATACTCCAAAGCAGTTGCCTTTTCTAACTATCTGCAGTATTTCGTCTACCGACTATGCCATCATTTTAACTGTGATCAAAGTCAAACATTCCCTTCTCAGTAAAACCTGGAAAAGACTGCTTTCCACAATCTCCTTTAGAGAGTGCTGACGCTGCTAAATGCCAGCTGCAAATGCACTGCCAGAGGTAACACTGCTAAGTCACAGCATTATGACTTTATGATTTTTAATGTTAATAGAAGAAATCGTTCCTTTTAGCTCCCATTCTGGTTTTGCTAAGACAAGAGTGTCAGATTAGCACCTCTTCTTTCTCACCTTTGATCCAGGAGGTCACATTTGGAAGTCTGTTTGAAATTAAGATGGATTAGAAATATTAAATACTGACTTTTTTTTTGTCTTTTTTTTTTTTTAAATGTGAAATAGCAATGAGGTTGCTTGATAAAAAGCTAATGCTGCTGTGCACTTGAAGGATATTGAGAGAAAAAGATACCTGCCTTCTGACTATTGTAACTTTGTGCTTGCAGACATAAAATCAATAAAACTTCCATGATCTGTGATCCATGACTTATGATATGGAGACAGAAAATGTGAGCAAAATCAGCATGATTAGAATGATAATTTTCATAAAGAATATTAGTCCAGCTTCATTTCTGATCTAAATAATTGCAATTCTTCCCACACTGCTGGTAAAGAGCCAGGGTCAAATTTACCTTTTAAAATATTTATTTGCAGTATAGACATTTTATGCCACACAATAAATCCAGTTTTGTAGTTTCCAAACAACATAGACTTCTGAGGCCGCCTTCAGTAGATTAAATTCCAAAAGACATCTAAATATATTGGTGTGTGAAGAGGGAAATCTTTATCTAACGATAAATAGCAGTGTCAAGCTTAATTAATTCTTGGGTTCGTTTTTCTGCCACTTGTAGATGCTATTGGAACTGAGGATGGATCTCCACAAGTTTCACAGTAGATCACAAAAGTATCTTCCCTGAAATTGTTTCTATAAAAAGTGGTCCAAATATGTCATTTGCTATCACTTAAGATAGGAGCTCTATGTAGAATGATAACTGGTACAGTTTCTATCAGTTTTACTACTTGCACGAGCAGTGTGCTACATGTCTCTCATTTTCTTGAACAAGACAGATGCCTCTGGTGTGAAAAATACAGATGTTGGAGTATGCAGCAGACAACTATGGTTTATCAAAAATACACTACTGGCACTGACTGATGTCAGACTTAATCATTCAGCATCCTAGCGGGAGCGAGTGAATTATTGGGTCTTAGTCATGTGTGGTTTATGTTTAAAAAGTAATACGTCATCTTGTTTCTTCTTTACAGGGGTTGGAAACTATTGAGCAGACAGCAATGCCTGGGGCTATAGGTAAGAAGCTGAACAGAACCCAGAAATGAAGGTGCATGACAAGGGGTAGAGGCATGGACAAGTATCCATGTTTTTTCTGAAAGAAATGTCAATGAAGGGCAAAAAAAAGAAAAAATCAGCATTAGAAAGATTGCACTGAACAGGGGTGGGGGATTGGGGGAGACTACACTTACTTGATAAAAATATTTCCATGTTTAATCTCAACCAAATATACACAACTTAATTTTGTGTTTAAATATATGCATAGTTTAACAAATAGATTCTTAATTTATTCACTGCTTATCATATTTTAGATGATGTTTAAATAACACTACACTCACACGTGCACACAAGCATAGAGAAGGCTGATTTACTAGGCAAGAAGAATACACCTGTGCACAGAAATTATTCCTCATCAACCACTTGTTTTGAGGACCAAAGTGTCAGGTGTGATGCACTCTCACTCAAGTTTGTCAAAAGGGTCCTTAGTTATTTTTTCAATTCTTTGCACATTCCCCTTTAGCCATAGTATTAAAAGCTTCTGAGTAGATATAAATGAAGATCAAGTGAAGCAAAATATACTGAGACAGTTCCCTGATAGACAGTACGAGACAACACTCAGTGATTGCTTTAAATAGCACAGTTTTAAGTTGCTTTAGAAAATAATTGAATCAAGGTATTATTTCAGGGAGGAAAAGAAGGAATGGTCTTTTCCTTTAAACAAGTTTGCTACCACAAACTTGGACAACTAGGAGGTGATGTCTCTTGCAAACATCAGGCCAGACCTGAAGCTATAATTTATATCAGTACAGGTAAAGTCAAGTTTGACAACCCATCAGAGCCACAAGCAAAGGTTTCCAGGATCAGGCCCCCTCTGTATATTACATAGGATGACTGATCTGCTCACACCTTTAGCAGGAAGGCAGAAATCAGAATGAGATGTGCAGCTCATTAGCAGTCACAGAGCAGGAGCACATTGCCTGCGTCAGCCTTACACCATTATTGCCAAGTGCCTGTGATTACCCCTCCAGGATTTCAAGAAAGGTGTCAGTTAGACCATAACAAGCAATGCCTTTATCATGCATACTCCTTTTTTAGACTTTTCCCATCAAGAAATACAATTTCAGAGTTAATGTTAGTTAGCCAGTTATGGGAAGTCAGGCTGTCATCCAAAATTCATGTGATACATTTTCTCCTGAATTATCTTCCTCCATGAACTTGTGATTAGGTAAACAGCATAATGCACAGAGGAAAAAGTATATTAATCTGACTATTGCTTCTTCTCTCCCATTAATGGTGGATTTAAGTTGCCAGAATCCATAAATGCAACAGCTTCCTTTAAAAGCAGTAAAATAATTTTCCTGTATAAATGGAGACTTTCAGGACATCATTATTGGGAAACTGACATATTCTGCACAGAAATAGGTCTCCTCTGGACTTCAACACACACCAACTACAAAATGCAAAGTCAAGCCATTTAGCATTTATTTCAGCAGAAATGACTTACCTCCTAATTGAAGAGATTTAGTCAGGGAAAAAAAATTTATAATCATCTTCAAGCACTTTCACTGAACCGGTGGTATTATTATGTGCATTGCAATGGTGCCTCAGACCACAGGTCACAGACCAGAGGATCTTTACTCTTTGCAGTGTGCTGTCTAATCCTACTACTGGTACTCAAGAATTGAGACTCTTTGCCCCTCTGGATTCAATTCCAGTATAAGACAATAGCAGCTCAGAATTCAGTGCAGTGAATATCTGCAAACCTAGGACCTGTTTTGGAAAACTTTGCAGCAAGAAAAAGCAACGCTACGAATATAAGCATATGCCATGGGTCCTTCTTGCCTTCTTGGGTGCTGAACCCAAGCACAGGAGGGAAGATTAAGAGAAAGTAATATGCATAGTGTGAAGAGGTAATCCATTATAGCAATCTGCAAGCAGTTGACTGATATGTCCAGCAAAGACAAAGAGTGGATTTGGTTTGGTTTGGGCTGTTTGGCAACTTTTAGAGGCTTCAGGAATAATGTACAAAAGATATGAGAATTGGTAGGATATATGGTGATTCATACAGGTCACTCTGTCACTGAAAATTTAGCAAACTTTAACAAAGATAACTCTAAAGTTTAAAAAAGTTTCTGGAAGCTTCCAGGGGAAAACTACTTTGGGAAGAAGGTGATGAACATGATACTTTTGCTTTACCTTCCCTATACAAGTATTTAGAATGACCAGGGCTTAGGTAAGAATTTAGAGCATAAAGTAAATTCTGCAGCTTCTGTGACATGCCCAATCTCAAGATGATACATCCTTCTCAGTAGAAAAACTTGTCCACAAATGGAAAAATCATCATAAAAAACCTCCTCAGGCTTCCATAACAACTATAGGACTACTCAAAAGGATAATGTCATAAATGCATCTTGCACTTAAAAAGTTTAATCACTTATGATTTGATAATGAAAGACAAGAAATAAAAGGTATTCCTGTATTACAACATCCATTTACATAAATGTTTTCTCTCAGTAAATCCAGATTTTGAGAAGTCACTTCAAGTGGCATTGTCTACAGTAGACAGATGGACAATTTTAGAGCAGGAAAAGGATTTCTTAGAACTGGTGATTGTCTTCACTAATCACAGAATCACCAAGGTTGGAAGAGACCTTCAAGATCACCTATGCCTACTTTCAATCTAACACCACCATAATCACCCCTAAACTGTATCCCAGTGTGATGCTTTCATCCCTTGAGACTTTATTCAGACTGGAAAGGTCATGCCACCAAATTGCTTTGACAAAGTTTCATTTGTTATTATTATCTTCTGGGGCATGAATCTATATTTAAGATCAAAGAAATATATGAAGTGTGCAATCCATATTTGAGGATGTATCTGGCCATGCACCAATACATATTTACAATTTTTCAATGACATTTGCAATAGAACATGAGCAGAAAAAGCCTTTTCCACTTTGACAAGAAGTAACAGGTTGCATATGGAAGCACATTTTAACTTCCCAGTCTAGTTCACACTAGCCATGCTGGTAGAGCACTTTCTGTCTGCTTGACCTCTGCTCATTCTATCACTTTAACAGCATTATCTAAGTCCTTCATCACCTTCTCTTGATAGGGATTTACCTAGACTCAGCTGGTAAGGTTTTCTAGTTTATAGGGATTACCTCAGGAACATAAGGGACACAGTGGTGTGCAAGAGAAAAAGCATGAAATACAAACATGAAAAGGACTGATTTAGTCCATTTTCCTTGGCACACAAACCGCTTGCATCTGTAACTCAGATTAATGATTAGGGAAAAGTGTAAAAATGCAGAGCTGACGTCCTTCTGTTTGAACAGAAGGTTTCTACACAACAATGAAATCAACTTTCTGCAGGGGGAAGAAGAAGTTACTCAAGGAGAGAGAAGAGCGAGAACTCAGAACTTTCAACTCATTCTTGACTCCTAGAGAGTAAAAGCATGGACATAGGTACCAGTTTACAACTACCAGAAGTGCAGTAGAGGGATATGAGATGGGAGAGAGATGAGGAAGGGATGTACAGATTTCAAATCAGACTTCAGATAAGAGGAATGAGAATCACGAGTTTCCTCCACATAAGCATATCTTTGAAAGGATTTTCAAAAGCAAGTGAATTTTCTGAACTCAGTCCATTACAAAAGTGTGATTCTATTCAGTTACATCAGTGTTAATCAGCACTAACTCCACTGAGTGGTAGTTTTAAACTAGTCCATAACCGGCATGATCAAAGTTGATGTGTGAATAGAGTGAAGCAGTGAATGGGTGTGTAGATAAACTCTAATTATATTACTTATACTAGAAAAAAAAATTTATTACTACAGTGAAAGGTTACTTAGACTTTCCTTTCCTGTTTTGACACATTAAGAAGTCTAACATTCACATTCAAAATAGAAATATCACTCCTCCAAACCATCACCTTTTTCCTAACCAGAGGACACAGAGGTAAACTGGCAAACAGGCTCCACAGAACACTTTCTTGATAGAAGACTATTCATATGAAATCAGTCTTTGAACTGGAAATTTTCATTTATCTGTTAATCATTTTGATACAGGTTATTGTTTCATGGTACTCATTTTGAATAGATTATGGGATCAGTTTTATGAACACATTAAGGAAAAATATCAAAATAGAGGGTTATTCTCACTATTCTAACTAGCTTCTTGGTCTGGCACTGTTCACAGCTGCAGACGATGCTGACATATATGGCTACCACAGGGACTGCCCAAAGTTGAGCAAAGATTGCTCTGACCAATTATGCAAAATACTCTTGTTGAAAAACTATCTATACAATGTTTTGATTCCCAGTCTCTGGAAAGCTGAGCCTTTTTAGGGAAAATAAAGAAGGTGTTACCCTTTCCATCACAGGATGGTATGGAAAAACTTCAGCTATGTTATAGTTTTCTGTCAGTTTAGACACTCCACATATCTGGGCAGACTTGTGCAGAGAAACCTTGTACAGACAAATCCCCTCATTTGGTCCTTTCTCATCCCCTGCACACTAGGTAAATTTTCAAGGTCACTCTTAACAAGTCCTTTCTCTCCCATTCCCTTGTCTTCAACACACATTTTAGCATTAGCAATCCATTTGCCACTATCTTCACTGAAGCCACAGCTTCAATACTGGGGGTCTACTCACCCGAGATAGCAGGCTCCACTTTATCTTTCTAGAAGCAGCATGAGGAGGAACAGTAGTGACAGACCACTGGCTCAGGCCCCAGGCTGTGTCTCTACGTTCAAATCTCCCGTTGCTCCCAGACTTCCCTATTAGTTACACTAGAGCCTCCAGCCCTCTGAAGTCTCGGAGCTGGCAGAAACATGGATGGCTCTGGGCTTCCCTGTTAGCAGCAAGCACCATCACTCTCTAGGGCAAAACTAATGGGGGAGCTCAGAGCAAGCGTGAATTTCAAGACGAGCAGCAGCTGGGGCTTTGCTGACAACTCGCCACCTGATCTCCCAACACGGGAGAAGCTGTAGGGCATGAGAAAAAGGAAGCTGGGGGCACGTTTGGAGGGGAGATTGATGTGATCTGATCTGAACCTGAAAAACGGCCAGTTTGGTTCAGATGAGGAGGGTGAAGAGAGGTTTTAATGTATACTAGCCAAAAAATGGCCTGTTTAGATAACATATACAACAAGTTAAGAAGTAATTCAGGATGGCTAATAGCTTTAGGGATGTATTTGAAGATCAAGGATGCATCACACAAGACAGCTTTCTGGTCAGAAGGAGATACAGGGATTTTATACAGAGAGTCACAGTCCATTCCTTCCTTTTTGCCACATAGCTGTGCATTGTGCATTTGATCAGATTCTCAACCTTATGGAAAAAAAAAAGAAAAAAAAAAAAAGGCAGGACCAAAATGCTGAGGATCCATGTGAAAAATTACTCCCAGACTTGTTTATAACACAAGCCAAACAACAATCCACAAACCTGTCCTTCAATAACTACAGGACAGATATGATATAGGCGTACATCCATGGAAAATACGGTTGTAGACTAATGATCAGCACATTGTGACAGTACCACGAGTTTAACTGGAACAAGACAGCTGGGCCCTAGCACAGGGATTTCATGCAGCACAACCCAGCACAGAGAGATTCCTGAAGGCCCCAGCATGCACAAGGGCTCTAAGAGGTAAGGGTTTGGTACTGCCTAATAGAAGGTGCATAAGTCACCTTTCAGACCTTAAGAAAATTAGATTAGAGAGATACAGGTCTGCAAGGGTCATTTGATTACTTTAAAACTTGCCTGTGACTTTTCTCTTTCATTTTCATGAGGTTTTCACGACTTCTGACATTTTTACCATGACAAAATTACAGTCATGACATGCACATCCAGCAGGCAGGCAGGTCAGGATATATCTTTGTGGATCCAGGGTATCTGTTTGACACTCATATGCCTCTGTTCTACAAACAATCAGGGAAGATTTTCTGCCACAAGGAACAGCCGCTAAATCTCCCCTTTGCCTTCACCTCTCCTCAAAGGAAACAACAGAACATACCTTTGCTTTCCCCTCTTGCCCTTAGTCTAGCAGTTCAACACTTTTTCTTGCTCAACATACAGATTTTCTCTCTAGCTGTAGTAACGTAGTGCTTTGGTTTAATCTGTTTTATGCACAATAAGCATCGAAAATTGCAAGAATAACAAATAGCCACTAGAATTCCAAGACAATAGCCTAGCTGAAATATCAATCTCCCAACTTCAGCATCCTCTACAGATGCCTGATGCACTTTCCCCTGCTTGTTCAGCATCTCAAAGTGGGCTAACTGAATGCAACAGAAGGAGACTACTCACCTCCCAGTACTGGATTTATTTTTATCTCTGGTTATGGACATGTGGTTTTACAATCTGTGGCGGCTGGGGTGCAGGGGCAGTGAGGAACAGGAGTATGGTGTGTGTCATCCAGCATTGCTCACTGATCTTGCTCTCCTCTAGGCAACAGGAGGAAAAGTGCAAGGTCACTCACGAGGAAAATTTCCCTTTTAGGTTTGAATTCATCAGAAAGGAGGTTGTACAGGGGTAGGAAATGAATTCCCCATCAGAGCTGCAGGGCTGCATGGTGCTGGGCAGACCTCAGCCCAGAATGCAAATCTTACTTTCCATTGAAAGATGAGCTGGAAGAGTGGGAAAGTAGGACACCACACCACAGTCTGTGGTTCTCTCACCTCTGCTCCACATGAGGTTTGGCATACATGTATTTTTCTAATCTACAACCAGTTCTGCTACTACAGTAACAAGGTATCTCCTTCCGACCGCGATATCTGCGGATTATTTGTTCAGTTCCACATACTCATGCTACACTGCCTTAAACGTTGTGCCTAGCCAAGGTGTCAACAAATTGTGGAAGATAACTGAAGACTTCTAATTTTGTTCCACAAAACAACAATATTAAGTAAGGTTTTACAGACAGCTGCAAGAACGAGTGAGGTTCATCATTCCTACTAACTCACAGTGCACTTAACTCCTTAAAAAGAACTGACAGAGCACTGCAAGCACAAGAGAGGTGACTTTCATCTTGGCAAGAAATATCTCCATACACAGACTGTCAAAAAATAATAGGAAGAATAAAATAAAAGAACTGGAATAGGGCCGATCTTGGAGAGGGGGAGGGGTGCCATCTTCACTTGAAAGAAGTATTTTCTGCCCGAACGTACGTTCTGCCCAGTTTCTCACCAGGACAAAAAGAACAGAAAAAGTGATAAGCATTAATTGCCAAATTAATTGTCAAATCTATCCCCCACCTGTGAGCACTGTGAGCCTCACACCATCAGGCTGTGAGCTTTTGGACACGGTGATTCAGTAGGTGACAAGTGTCACCCCATCTATACAGCCCAAGGCATAAGCCCAAATCAACCTCAGATTGACCACAGAAACATGCCAGGAGATGGCTGAAATAACTCTGTTTTGCTTAATACTGCTTGAAAAAAAATCAGAGTAAGATGATTTTGTCCCCAACTCAGAACATCCAGATAGCATGGTTCAAACACATCCCCATTTTTATCTGTTGGGAACTCAAGGGACAGGAAGGTCACATATCTTGACACATAGGAAATGGCAACAGACCTGAATTTTGAACTCAGAGATTTAAGTCCCACTCTTTTCCTCTTATGACTACAATCTCCTTTCTTGACCTGCAAATGAGCCAAATATAATTTTTTTAAATGAAAGAAAAATATTAATTAATCTTGACAATACTGAGAAAATAAGGTAAAATTTGGGCTACAACAAAGCTAACCTATATAATTAAATCAGCAATAAAACAGACCTTTTGTCTGCTTAAAGTGGGGGCGTGTGTCAAGAAATCTTGAATTCTTTTAGACACAGATAGGATGTTTTGGCTCTAACACCAGAATTTCACCTAAGTATCTTGAAGTGCGATTTGCACTTGAATTTCCTGGTCTCAATTTTACTCTGTCTACATGAGGCAATACTGAATGCTGCATCCTGGGAACATGTTCAGCAATGACAGCCAGTGTGCTATTTTTATTTTCAGAGTGGCTTTGTTACATTCACACATTATACCTTTGCATGAGTCCAATCTAATTTTAAATCTATTGGACTGCTGTAGGATCTGAAAGAGCTGATCCTGTAGGATTTGAAAGTGAGTCTTTGAACTGAGATCTCACGAGATAAATGGCAAATACATTAACTTTGCCACCTCATTTTCTTTAGCTTACAACTTAATTGTATTTTTCGTAGACCTCAGCAATCATGTTTTAATTAGGTCCCTTTGTCTGATATGATAACTTGTTTTGCATCTTCCTTACCTTAGCCCACTGCTCCACAGAGCTAAGCAGATAATATTATGATCTGGTACTTATCTCTAACATTTGCTGTAGTTGAATAAGGTACTAGAGGATCTTTGACTTCCCCAAAGTAAAGAAGAGATTTACCAAAATTACATCTACATATTGGCAGCCAATACTAAAATAACCCCCTACCTATGCAATGCTATGTAAGACAAATGTGAAAAGGGATTTTTAGCTCAAGATAACTGGCTAGAGAACCCAGCCTTATAGATAGTTGCTGTTTCTCCTAAGTGATCCCACATAGGAGGCCAGCAGGTGCCACATTTCAAATCATATGAAATTACAAGTTAGCAAGCAGTCTCTCCCCATGGGCTCAAATACTACTTCTTAAAGGCTCAAAATAGGACAGAGACTGGAGGGGAATTTTATACTCTCTGAAAGGGAATTTCTTTTGTTCAGTTCTGGTGACATCTGTGATCTTTTCTCCCTTCAAAATGTCCCCAGAAATCTTTATAATTGAGGACACAGCTATTAAAGCTGCAGCCCCCTTTTTCTGTAATCCCATATTCAATATGTACTTCATCTCTGAAAAGAACCAACAACTCCATGAAACACTAGTTCTTTTTATTGTTTATTATTATCTACTGATCCTAAATGGCCTAAAATTTTCACTGTTTCTCACATACTCATACTAAAGGTTAAAATAATGTTCTAGTCACTAAACTAGACTGTGGATTGTTTTGAAAACCTCTTTAATTTAAATTTCTTCATATTGTCAAAACCAGGCTTTTTTTCTTTCCATAGAGTTGATAATCTCCCAAATTTACTTCCCTTGTGATTTGAATTCAATTTCAAGCAACATTTTCTTTTTTCTTTTTTTTTTTTTTTTTTTTTTTTTTTTTAAATTTTTTTTTTTTTAACATACCTTTTTTTA
>NW_008685415.1:93228-126650 GCF_000695815.1 Acanthisitta chloris
GACTACGGCAATATTTTAGATTTCGCATAATAGAACTCAATTTTTGTTTCAGGCAAAGTGTAATTTTGTCTCAATCAGCAGTCAGTAGCCACATTGCCAATTAGACTGAAGTACACTTTACAATAAAATGTGCAAAATTATTGGAGAAAAATATACAACCGAGAGAGTCTCTACTGTGGGTAAAATAAATATAATTGATGCATCCTTCAGTCTGCAGCATTGATTATTATTTATTATTACAAACTCTTCAAAACAGGATGATTTGATGTCAACATGTTATTTTAGGAAGTGCACAATTGAAGAAAGCATTATTTGCATGGATTGATTCATAAAATATGTTTACTGAGGAGAGATGTGCACTTTTACTTGAAATGATTCGGAATAATAAAGAGAAGTCAAGACAATCTTCCAGCATTGTAGTTGAAAAGAATATCTAAGTTTTTAAATAAGCTTCAATTAAGAGAATAGTTTTTGCACAAAGGCAGAATCTATGCTATTTTTTTTTCTCTTTGTGCAGTCTGTCTGGCTAAACTTAAGAACACAGTCACAGCAAATCCAGGTTCACTTTTATTCTATGTCACCCACTGAATTTGGAAACTCCTTGTGAATAGCAAGGATCAGTCCGATCTCCTTGCATTGATCTCCTTTCCAAACAGAATACGGCCATGCTTTGAAGTGACATATGGAATGAGAAAGAAGTAATAATGAAAATCAATGAGTCTAAATATTCTCTGCTTGTAACTCACCTGTCATTGTGGTTATGTGTGTCCAGGAAAGAGAGAGATTTAAATGCATCTGCACCTTTTCCTTTCCATGTTATTTGTAACCCTACGCTGCAGCATTAAAAAAAAAAAAAGCCACCTGAACTTCTGTGAGAATTGGGAATATTTACACATCTGTGATATATATACACATACACACACTTTTTTTTTAGGCATTCGCAGTTCTCACATTATATTATAAAAATTAGGGCCAGATATCACCCTCACTCTTATTACATTGCTATTGTTACTCAATGTTTGCAAAAAGACTTTTATCAGAATGTTTTTTAATTAATTTCTAAGATTAATTACTATTATAATCTATGACTCTGAAAACCTGTCACTATCCAGGTGGCTCAAAGGAAATCAAAGACGTGGAAAAAAACCAACTAAATCAGTTTAATACCACAATAGACATCTACCACAAAACAAACAGACCCATATCAGTACAAAACAGGTGAAGAGGGCACTAAATCCTTGCTGGATGACCAGCAAAGCCCATCAGGTAAAGCAGTGGATCAGGATGATTCACATCGACCTGCACAGAGTCCTCATCTCATCTGCCACTTTAAAACTTTGCTCTTTGTTCCCGTGATCATGCTTCAAGATTATCTAGGCTCTTTTGTTGAACAGTAAAAAATTTGAGTAAAGCAAATGAGTATTTGTCTTCCCAGGCAGATACTGGGTTTCATCCTGGTTTTAACTAAATGACTCTCTGCAACAAAACTAATTTCTTCCACCAAAAATCACTGCACAAAAGAAAATCAGCCCAAATTCGTTAAGAAAAACTGCCCAGATGTGATGGTGGGCAGGATGAGATAGCCAGACTGCTAAATTCAGCTGGCAGCACTTTGTTTGGTATGAATACCAGTAATATCTTCCTAACTCCTCCGTAAAGACTAGAAAATTATTTGATATTAAAGTTCCTTCCTGTAAGAGCCCAACTTTCCTGTGCTTTTGTTATCTTTTTCAAAGTTTAGTTGGCTGGTTTTGTTCATAGGAAATGCTGAGTTTCATCTCTGCACTCTGGGTGGCTTTTTCTAAAAAAAAATAAAAAGTGGTTTAGTTTTGCTGCAGATGCAGTCCCTGAGCAGCTTTGGCGTGCTTCATACAACTGGGAGAACACTTTGCTGATCAGTAAAGCATCAGAAAATGATACTGTCTCATCGAAGAGTTTTAGCACAATATCGGGACACTATCGCTCTGATGGCGTGTAGAGAGTCCTTGTTTCTGACACCAGGTTGGCGTGAGCAATAGCAGAGTCAAGATCTCTGTTACTATGCAGATCCACCAGGGATTTACCTTGCGACAGACAGGCAAAACCACAGAGGTGGGTGCCTGTAGCTTGGAGACTACAGTCAAGCTGGTCCATGGCCCATGCAAGGGAAGGTTTATTCCTTCCTCTGCTCCCCACGGAGTTCCCCCTACATTTGGGCTAGGTGTGGAGGAAAGGATTTGCCCCTGAGTGCCTTCACAACTTCATTTAGAGCATTATGAATCACTACTGTTCACCAGAAACAATTAACATTCTGTGCAAGCCCACCAGCATCTCCTCCTCTCCATTGGGGCTCCAGGAACAACTGGGAAGAGAATCCCAGATCTGAGAGGTGTGCTGGTGTCCCTTCATTTAACACCCACTTAAGAGAAAACAAAATCAGCAGACACTGAAGTGCTGTGCTTTGTACCCATTCAGATCTTGAGCTGCAGAATGAAATCCCAGGATTCCTGGTCTCACCAGGAATTGCAGAACTCATGCTCCCAGAATTAGGCATGCAATAAGCATAACACACACTTGGCTTATACAGGCTGTTAGGAGACATCAGCACATCCTATTGCCTGGATTTTGAGATCCAGTTCTGAGCTGGAGGCACAGGGCAACTGATTCACACTAGCAACCACAGTGTGAACATCTCAGGTATTTCAAACAAAACACTTCTCCCAGTGTTTACCACTTACTGTAAAAACTGTATTTCTGACCACCCCTTTTATTTTCCCAATAAAACTTGCTTAATGCTAAAATGCAAGACTGGAACATATTCACTTCAAAGACACATAATGGCAAGTGTTCCTTGATCTTGAATTCCATGAAATTTCAGGTCATTGTGGGAAGACAACAACCAGTTCAGTTAAATGCTTAATGACATAAAACCAGTTATTGATTGCCATAAAAATGGCTCCTAGGAATTACAAAAATGAGGAGACTCCCAGAAATTATTCCACATTCCCAACTAAATAGAAGCAATATTTGCCTACAAAGCTATGTTTGTTGGCCAGACGGGGAACAGTGAAATGTACATATCCCAAGAACAAAAAATAAGTTAACGATAAAATAAGTTCAAAGTCAGTTTTTATTCCAGTTGCTGACTCTAAAAACACATATTTCAGGTGGGTATTAAATAAAAACCAGCACAAGAACTTTTTAAGCAACGCAACCAGCACGGAACTTTATCTACTATTATGACCTACAAAAAAATATTTATCTTTTCTCAATTAAAAGCAAAGCAAAAGTACTCCAGGACCTTAGAAACACTTAACATTTTAAGTAACGAGAGGCTGGTGGCATTTCTGTAGGTACATGTCATCTGGCTGGCGGGGAGATGGAAAGAGGGAGGGGGGGACAGTGGGCTGTGTGAGACAGCAAATTAAAAGTGCTGTAAACAGGGCGTTTTGTCTTCAATTTCGGGAAATGTGGACTTGCTCCTGCAGATTCCCAAGCACAAGACAGATGGCAGTGCAACCAAGCTAGAGCAGAGGCTGCTGTCGCTCCCTCTGGGTCTAACTCCTATTATCCACTTGTAAATTAACCTGTCAATTTATCAATCAACACCATCTTGATTCTCCCCTGTTCCACCATCCAGCATTGCAGTGAATTTGCCTCGTAAATAACTGGGAGCCCCATGTTTGTTAGTATTGTGAATGAGTTTATTATCACTTTGATGACTGCTATGAATCACAAATGCTGCCGAGAGCCTGATAAGAGGGGGGAAAAAAAAAAAAGTACATGCACACATTAACACAGTTGAAACTATTTGGGAGATAACAGATCGAGTTACGGTGATAGCAAATAATTTCAACTGGGGGGGAAATGGCTAAAAATTGTAGGTTTTGTGGTGGCTAAAATCTCGGAAAGTACAAAATATTAAAGGGAATAGTGTTGTGTGTATAGCCCAGCAGTATCCTCACTGCTGCATTGCTGGGATAGTTCAACTTGTTCCTAGAATTTCACAGGCACTGGGAGATTTTCTGCCCTATTTGCAAACTTCAGAAGGGAAGAAATGGCCCTTGAGATGCAACAAGTATTTTATTTATTTATTTTTTTTGCCAGTTTAACACCACACTGATTTGCAAGCAATTTATGCTTTGAAATAGCTGAAGGAATTCGAATAAAAATAAAATATACTTTTAAAAGAAAGTTAAAGAGATGAGGAATTTGAATAAAATCGTCCTTATGACACAAGAAAAATGCCAAATTAGGAACATCTAAATTTATTATTTATGTCTATTGTCCAAGTTTGTTCCTTCTGATGGAAGTCTCAATGTTTCCTCAAGTGGCTTAACTTTATTTAGACTCAAAAAAAAAAAGTAACAAACAAGTGTTGGTTATTTCTTTGAATTTAGCATTAAATAACAGCTAATATTCTATAAAAACAGTAATATGGAAAGTACAACTTTTCAGAAATCCTTTGAGAAATCAGTGCATTTGCTTTTTGAAGCCAAATGAAACATAGCTAAAATCTAAGTAAATTATAAACTGCATGTTAAAAAAAAAAAAAAGCAGAGGTTTAGCTATTTTTAAATACAATCAATCTTTTGCCAGGTGTAAAAAAGAGTCTACATTTGGCTGGAATATATTTGAAATGTTAAAATACACAGAAATTTTTTTAGAAAGTATAAACAAGATAATGAAAAACAGGTCAAATATTTTACATGTTTTATCACTACCATTTTTGAGATATTGTACTGGAAGCACATAGTAAAGTTGAGTTAAAATCTGAACAGAGGTTTGGCATGTAGAATTAAAAAGTCAGGGGTCTTATAAAGCAGCCAACACACATTTTTATATGTTTCCCTGTTGGTATTATTTTTGGTGTATTTACTTCCTATTATAATGAATATCCTAATCTTAAAATACTTCCAAAAAGTTAGTAGAAAACATCACTAAACCTTTTACTGCCTTCTTAATATTCTTTTTTCAATTCTACCAGACTGATTTACTGTAGAAAATATGATCTAAATTCCAAATTATTTTAGAAAATGCAGCATGATGAACGGACATCAGCTATTTTGTTAGATCTGTTTTGCTACTGTCTTTCAAATTCCAGCTGAGATATGGACAACACTCTGACCTCAGATCCTACATGCATTAAAAATCCTTACGGAATCTGAGTTGTACATATATTTTCAAACTGAATATCCTAGTTCAAACCAAGCTGTGTGTGCCAAACTACAAGCTGTGAATGGTAATGTCTGTGGTAGAATAAGACTTAAAAGAGGAAGAAAATGAAAATTATACAAATATTTTCTAAGGTTCTGTATAGCCTTACTAGAAATCTAAAAACCAGTTTATGGAACAAATGGCAAGCAACACACATGCCCACAGAGAAACAGTTGTCACACAGCAAAATCTCTGGCACAATTAAAGTAGAGGAACAGGGTGTATACTTAACATTGTTATGTCCAGTATATCATTGGTGGAAAAGTAATGGAAAATGAAATTATTTGTTAGAATGCAATTTAGGGAATCTGATAGGTTGTCCATTTTATTCAATTTATAATTAAGATAGTGTTTAAATTTGAAATGAATTCTATATATGCATGTTCAATAGGCTATAGCACAACAATAAGAATGGAATCACATCTCATTTTATCATAAATTGTGTAATAAGCGATAAGGTAAAAACTAGGGCTAAAATCCTTCCAGCAAAAATGAAAGAGAGCGACCTCAATTGCCCTAATTCATTCTGTCTTTTTTTTTTTTTAAACTCTTCATTTTCCCTCTGTTCACATTATTAGCTTACACATGAGTGCATTATTAGAAAATAACAAAGCCAAACAGGGAAACTTGGAAAAAGCAGAAGATAGGATCCCCTCTACAGCTGAAAGGTATTCTCATTTCATTTCTTAGGAGTTGCAAAAATAGTTTTATAGCCAGGGAAGGACAATGACCTCTCTCTTTCAACAAGCTTGGTGGTTGGTCTTTTGATGGAAAAAACTAGGGGATACAACATCTGGTAATTTGTGTTACTGAGCTTAGCTGAGGTCTTAACGATGTAAGCAGATTATTCCTGAAGAAGAACAAAAAAAATTCCGGAAGACTCAATGAACTATTTAAAGTTATTAGCTGGTGCATTCTGGCACTTCAACACTCTTTTCGGATTCCTTTTCCTTTTAGACATTTGCCTTCTGATCAGATTGTTCTAAAAAAGAGCTCTACCACCTTCCAACCTCACCACACTTTTCTGGTGGTCCACGCATGTTCTGTCATGCATACCGAGTGCCCCTTTTTTCCTCTCCACTGCAAGAAGATGATTATTTTGCTGATTAAACTTTCTCCTGCAGAACATTAAGAGCTTGTACCACCACTTTTGAGCTGCTGTGTAGGTCAGGAATACTGAAAAACACAGCACCAGTTGAGCCCAGATTAAAAAAAAAAAAAAAAAAAAAGGCAAGTAATTTTGAAAGGATGAGTGGAGAATGAAGAAAAAGATAAATTATGTGTACACTTAACCAGGGATTTTATGTTGAAAACAAATATTCTAAGGAAAATATCCTCTAGTCTTTCCTTGACATCCTTTAAATAGTTTTACACAGTTTTAGCTCTGTTTCCTCTACTTGTTATAGCTCTTCCAAACATTTTAAGTGCCAAGAGTATGGTGATTTTAAAACAGCAGATGAGTTTTACTATTCCTTCTATAGGCAATAGAGCCATATTTCCTAAAGTACAAGCACAAGACCTGAGTTTAAATTACAGACCTGTAGTTTCCTGTCTGGGAAGCAGAAGTCATATTGTAGAGTGGCACAAATGACCTTCTAAGAGAACCAATATCCAAGATGCAAAAATGGAGCAGAAATCTCAGACTAAGTATATGCTGAAGTCTATTAACCAGGATACTTCCTCGTGAATAATTTTTTTATGTTTATTTTTATAAATTTTAGTATGTTATACTCTGAATTTTAAAAATTAAACCAGAGAATTACAGCAAATGAACAAATATTTCAACAAAAATTCAGAATGCTTTCTGCATTAGTCTCTGCTGTAGATTATAAGTGTGAAAAGCAATCCAGCCCCATAAAACCCCTCTCCTCATGAGCATCCCTTGGCCTTTTGAATAGTTAGTTACTGCATCTTTCAAACCTGTATTGCAGAAGTCTCGTAGGAACTTTTCAACTAACTTTTATGGAAATATTCAGCCTTAGACATGACTTGGAGCATGTGCTGTTGTTGGTATCAGCTACAGTGAGTTAACAAATAGCTAAGCTCCTCCTTTACATTCATCTAGAATTGACCATACCATGAAATAGCACGATAGTCTGGTACAGAGCTTTAAGCATAGCTTAAAGTACTTCCCAAGATTCCTTTCTTTCAAACCATAAGTTCTCATTTGCACTACTCCTTTCTACAGAACTTGAACATGGATTTTGTATTTGTTCACTTTTACATCAAACTCTGTACTCATTTCCTAACAGAACAAATACAGAATTTGCTGTGTTTATTTTGGAGCATTATTGACTCTCTGGAGGAGTTGTTTTGTTAAATTATAGTTTTCAGATCCTGTGCTCATAATTAAGAGCCAGCTGATGCTAGGGAGTATTCTAGAACAAAAATTCCCATCAGGGACTTTCAAGACCTCTGCCCACACAAAAACCGGAGAATTATTTTCTATAATATATATTATCTATATGGAAATGAACATTGAACAGTTTCAGAATTCAACTTACAACAGAAGTTGTGGCCATGGCATGGCCTGGTATCAACTCCAGTAAATCAACCTATACAACTTCAATATCCTAAATCTTTATGTTTCTTTTTTACTTATAAGTTCACATTTTTAAGTAATGCAAACTTGTTCAACCAAGCTCTTTACATGAGGAATTTGCTGTTTTCACTGGAAAGGGCTTCAAAAAACCCCCTATTTAACTCCTGGATGCAGGAATAGGCTCTATTTCTTCCTTTTTTGTGTATATAAATACATTACTTGATTCCATATCAATCATATATGCTTGCCTGTAATGTTTGATCATTTTTCTGGCTAAACAATTACCCCAAAACATACATTTTTAATCAGAAAAGTGATTTTTCTTAACACCTTAACTACATTCTATACCCTAAGGAAGTTGGTCCAGATCCCAACAACAGCACAGCATGTGCTGCAGCCCCCTAATATCATGATTTTTAAATGTGATTTTTCTAACCTTGGCCCCAATCAGAAGGCTTATCAAAGAAAGAAAACTTGATGTTCTTGTCAGTGTCTCAGAAGTATTATTTGTGTCAAAGAATTATTATTTCCTGACTACATTATTGGTACTGAAGTCTTTGAACACGAGACAATTTCTAGCATGTTTCAGGTATCCTGTGTAATCAGGAACACTGAAGTCCTGAAGGACATAGAAGTCTTGGATTTTTCAGAGTTTTTCTGTGCACACAGCTTGACTGCATTCACCTTTGGGGAACTTCAATCTCTGCCACTTGGATAAGATCAGTGAGTACCACCCTCATTGCACAGAGATGTAACATGGGAGAAATGGTGGAATTTCAAAGTTCCGTGTTTACTGGCAAGATCTGTGCCTGAGGTTTTTTTCTTAATAGAAAAACAAGACAAAATCAAAGTACACAATGCACTGTACACATTGTAAGCAGCCTGTGCTTCGCTTCAAGAGCCAACTCAAGTAGACGAGAATTTAAGAGTTGCAAAGACAGATATAGCACACTGTCATCACCAGTTGCCTCTTAGTAAAGCGAATCCTGTTTTTCTAACACCTACTTCTTTGCAAGAGTGCTTTATTCCCCATTGTTTACTTTTTAGAAGCAGAGGATCCAAGTGTTGAATATTTTAATACATGACAAAGTTTTACAGTGAAGTTTTTCCCTTCCCACACAGAGCAAAAGTCTCAAACCTTTATTATCACACAGCATCATATTGAAGAAAATCAGCATACTGCTATGCCGTCATTGGCAGCCTAAAGAGAAACATATCCTTGTACAGAAAACTACAGGAGTAAGAACAACACCAGAAGATCTCAGAGAAAACATGACAGATGTGTGTTTGGAATCAGGGGTACTGACAGAAGGGTCTCAGCCTTAGAGGAACAACACAGAGCGATTTTAGAGGAGAGGTAGCCTTCAGGTAGATGCTTATTCCCTTCATCTTAGCAGGGCTTGTTATGTTAAATCAAAAATTATTGGAGATACTGGTTTGGCATCACAGACTACAACCAATCCATCTGCCTCTGTGCAGATATTGAACTACCCTGGGGATTCTCTTTGGTAAGACTGTGTAATGCTCCTGTAGGGCAGCTTTCTTGTACAATGTGGCACGAAGATGACAAGCCTTGTGGATATGAACAGATTTGAAGTATTAAAGCCAAATTTCGCATTCATTTACACTCTGGGCAATACGCAAAGAGCAAAGAGGATTTCAAAATGTTGTAGAGTATATCTAGAGACCATTTTCTTTTGTAAACCAAATTGGGAGAAGTACAGGATAGAAAATTAGACTTTGTGGTTCTAAACTCTCATGAAGACTAAGAATTTTAGGGCTAAGTTCTCAAGGGGGTGGCAAAACAGCAATGTCCACAAGATGCACTTATGGTCATTACAGCTTCAAAAGTGGGTGCTTGTACTCTCTCTCTACACTTGCAAACACAGTATGTTTACACACGACCATACTCATTTTTCTAAGCAAACTAAAGCTCTGCAGAATTCACATTTCCATGTGAGGCTGCCAGTTTTAGCAGCTGTCACAGGTGCACCAAGAGAAGGCAAAGTATCACCTCCAGAATGAACCATCTGACCTATGTCTGATACATGTGCATGCTGCAAACTTGTGCAAAAAGTAGAAATCAACTAGTTTGTTCCTTGGGACAAAGAACTATATCTGACATTGCTGAAACTCTACTAGAGTGGAACAGAAAATAACAGTCAGTTGCCTAACAGTAAAATGCTAGTAAAAACCTGCAGGAGATGCTGAGTGTGGATCTGGGCAGTAACATATGTCAGGGTATGTCACACTGAATACACAGAAGCATCTTCCTACTCATGTACTTCCATTTATTTCTAAAGGAGCACGATCAGAGCAAAGCAATACTCAACACAAAGTCATAAAATTTAAACACAACAACAAGTAAGACAACTTACATGGCAAGGTTTCCGATAGGAGAGAAAACAGACAGAGGTATATCAGAAGGGGAAAAGGAGATTTTTAACAGGCTACTTGAAAATATGTTTCAAGCAAACAAACCCTATAACCCCTCTAAACAATGCTGCCAAGATTGATCCTGCATGGGAGTGCAGGCCAAGTAAGGGATCGATGTGTATTTAGCCTTATGAAGCTAAAGCAATATCATCACAACTACACTTAAGGCATCTAATTGGTACAGTAGTGATGGCTTTTGAGATGGATGGGTAGAGAGCAACTTGCTTATGGTGACATTCAAAACACAAGCCTGTGAAATACTTTGGAAAGAGACCAACACTCTGAAAGATCCCAAATTTACTGCTGCGATATCATCATCAGGTCTTCATCATGAAACATCTATCTAAAATTGGATCGAATTTCCACCTACCCCTCCGCCCTGATCTGTTAAAAACCGTGAGATGAAGTGAGTTATGTCCCATTAATCTTTCTCATAGAAGAATCAGACAGATGGGCTGGATGAAGCGGAGGTGAATGAAGAGAAGCACCTGCTATTTTCAGGGAATTGAGGGAAATTGGTAAGAAAAAAATCACAAGTGGGCGGAGAGGGAACAGTATTGCTCTATTACTGGATACCTTCTGAAAAAATGACTGATAGGCCTTATGCATCTATGATAATATGTGCTCACATCTTCTGGTGAGGGGAAAAAAAATAAACAAACATCTCAAAAAACAAGGATGCCATTACAGGTCATGAGTCAAAAAGGCTGAAGAGCTGTCAGAAAAAATTACATAGCAGCGTGAAATATATAGGAAAATGTCTAATTGCTGTAAAGAGTATGATGAAAAGGAGTGATGAATGTCTGTTCTTGCAGCAAAGGAAGACAATGCTGTCTGAGAAGTCAACTCTGCTCAGAAAAATCACATTTTCTGTCCTCCTGTGATTTGCACCTTGAGAATGGAAGGGGCTTCTATAAGAGAGGTCCAGGAGAAGTTTCTCAACTATTTATGAAACTCAATATTTTCCTTGGAAATTCTAAATATTAAAAACCAACATTTTACACATTTTCTTCTGTCATGCCACTGAACAAGGGACATGGAATGTTTATGTCAAATGCTGAGTGACAGAACTTCCTGCAGTCCTACACTGCACCAGATGAAAGGAGCTCCCAAGTTTTACAAAGAAGTTAACCTAGCAGATATACAGCTTCTTAGAAAAGTAAAAGATATTACTAAATGACCAATCAGCTTCAATAGAGGTTTTGGGGCTTCTTTAACGCAAGTGTAGTTCTAACTAACAAAACAGGACATATATTCATAAAAGTGTACCCTGGATTTCGGTAGGTGTAGTTCAGCAGATCCTGTGGATATTAATAGTTCTACCTCCATTTGGAATACCTGATTGCCTTGTTTTAGAGAAAGGATCCTATTAATGAAATTTACTAAGTTTATTTACTTATTACTTTTGTAGCATAATATTCGGATGAGAAGGGGTGTTTCTGTTAATGAATAAAAATCAGCCTGTCTAAACACCTGGCAATATAGTTATTAAACTGTCTAAAACACCTAATTGCTCACCATACTTGAAAATAAGCTCTGTAAAGTCAATCAAAAAGCAAGAGTGACCAGACTTTGGGGGAGTGCAAGTCTGAATTCTAAAAAAGCTTCAAATACATTTATTGGCTTCACAATTTCAAAATAATTCTTACTGCATTTTGTTAATGCAAGCCTAAACTAAGTACATGTCTATATACATGTTTTCATACCACTCTAAAATCCATTTCTAAGAATTTACTTGTCTTTAAGAGTGCTGTATTTAGTCAAGTTTACATTGCATCTGTTTATGTGATGTTGTTTTTCTTTAAAATCCACTAAAAGGTGTTAATTAGAGCTGGGTGATTAGTTCATAATGAACAGTTTAAGCAATTAATGCTACCCCTTTTTTGACCCATGAATTGTCTATATGCAAAGAGCAATTTTCTTGAACTTGTTATTCAAAAAATATTAAAATGATTTCTTCAGATCTGCAGCTCCTCAATGATCAGTTGGCTGTATTTAAGAGTCTGAGTGTGAGGTGTGTTGGTTATTCATGATTTGACACCATGTCATATGATGTTATTCCTATTCCATCATAGGTCAGAAAGATGCTTTTAGAGTCAGGTTCACACTATGCACACAATCTTTTGAATAAAGCAGCTTTGATATTTTCGCAAATATTCCCAAGCATTGGTTTGAATTTCATTCACAATTCAGTAAAACTAGTTCACAGAAATATCTGCCTGGTAGGAATACAAAAGTGGTGAGTGTCCAAGATCAAGAACTTTTGAGAATCAGAGGGAGGCTTTCTGCTGAGTCCACAAGGCCAAATTGGAACATAAACACTCAAATAAAAGCAGGAAACACTTGCACCACCTGCCTTGCTGCATCAAGCTGTATCCAGATACATTTTGGTAGAAGCTCAAACACTAACCAACCCACCTCAAGATGCACAGTCACAAGGAGGGCACATACAGTTTCAAAACATTTCTTCACAGATGAGCTTCAGGCTAAGACTTTCCCTTTTTATTTATTTCACTTTTCTTTAAGCTGATCTCCTTTATTCCTTTAAGTCAGTACCTGCATGCTTTTTCCTTAATACCAAAGAAACAAGGTTCAACCTTGAAACTCATCACATCACCTCTTTTTTTTTTCCCACCAAATGAAAAAAAATAATAATCAGAACAATTGACGATGATGCAGAACAAATGATGATGCAATCTGAGGCCCACAAGTACAGGTGAAGTTCTCTGTAAAGATACCCTCCCCAGCCACATCCAAAATTCACTTAGACGTTTGTGTATAGACACATGGGAGAGAACATCAGGAAAACAGCATCTTTCCTGTTAGGAATTAATACTAATAGAAGACAGAGGCTTTGGCATCTCTTTGACTGTGGCCAGCAACTGTTAACAGCAAGCAAACCAATGAAATGGGGGTTTCAGGACCGCACTGGTCCTGCAAGGAGGACTCTTTCATTCCCCATACTTTGTCACTCGCCATAGAGCTGCCTGACATAATGGACTTTCACAACGAGCTCAGAAGCAATTGGCAATTAAGTGGTTTGAAGGGGTGCTTCTGGGCTGCCGTGAAAGGCTTCAGGTGTGAAACGCTTGTTTTCAAGTGCACTAAGCAAAATGTATAGTTGCTTTCAGGGGCCCCCTTGTCCTTCTGAGGGAAGGGGGAGCGCTGGGGGAAGCAAGGACACTCAAGAGCAATTTGCTATTCAGTGCCTGAATGCTGTGTGCTTTTTCTCTCCCCCTCCCCATCCTTGTGTGGCTGGTAAGGAGGGCAGATTGCGATGGCACAAACAGCTTTCGGCACAATGGCAGATCAAGAGAGAGGCAGGGAAAATGAGGCAGGGAGAGAATGGGAGCCTGAATGAAGGAAGGATGGTTTGATTGTTAATTGTGGGTAAATGTGTTGCAAGAATGAAAAGGGTTCATGGACTACTTTAAAACTATACCCAAGCAATAAGTACAGAGTGTGGGGAAATAAGGAGATGTTCCTGACCCTTGTAAGAGCTATAGTATTGCATCTGGCCCACTTGAAAAGTAAATTGAGAACTGTTAAAAAGATAGGCAAATACATTTGTGCGCATTATATACTTCCATTTCTAAAGGAACCCTGACCAGCAAATGCACTGGGATAGCAGACACGCAATATTCTTTTCTCCAAGGATTACTTCACCCACAGGACAAAAACAAAACAAGCTAAAATGTGAACATGCCCTAATAGACAAATATTTAAAATACAGAATTTTTTAAAGGTGAATAAAAATATGTTTCCATTCTAGGACAAAATATATTTGTTCTAAGGCTAGCACAAGGGTAAAGAAAACTTCAAACAGAACTAAGGGAACAATATCCTTCATGAAGACTGTTTCATGTCACTTTTCCTTGTATGACCTTTACTTCTAACATATTGATTTTTTCCTAACCCAGCCTTGCTTTGCAGAAAAAAGGGGTATTGAGTCTTTGAGCTGCTTACATATCACTATTGTACATGCATTCTTAAAGGTGAAGGATCCCCTTTCAGAAGATGACTATCTGACTGACAATATGATTAGAATTGTCTGAGGACTTTTCATTTTAAATGTAGTGAGCCGCATATATCAGTTTGGAGCAAGGGGAGATGTGAAATAGCTCAGATGGCTCCGAGCTGATGAAGTATTTGTGCATGAAATGTGCTCAGTTATGGCCTTTTGTGTTTTGGCAAGGAAGGCAAGATTACAGGGGAAATAAGAAATATGTCTCAGACTCCAGTAAAAAACTGGTTGTTGCCTCTTCATCTGCAGACCTCCCCAGATATCTGCTCAAAGGCTCTTCCTGTTGCTTCTGCAACATTCTTCAGCACGAGCAACCTGCATCAGACCAACCCCAAGGGTTCATTTCCATCCTCCCCAAACTTTGCGTGTTAAGAAATCATAACAGTAGAGCTGCCATCTATTTAAAGTGGAGAAAAGTGGTTCTGGATCAAAAACAGTGCTTATTCTACAAAATGAGAATACAACTATATTCTCCCATGAACCATTTTCCCCCTCTCACTTGTATTTCTGTGAATCAGAAGCCACACTAATTCATTCATTGAGTGAGCTCTTGTGCAGCCAGCACAAAGAGAAGGGAGATCACGCCTGTTGTCAACCCTGCCTTTACTCGTCATGAGGAAAATGTCATTTTTGCTTGCAAGAAGACACAAGAAATTCTAACAGCAAACCAGAGAAACTTCATTCACACACATGTGCCTTGAAAATGCACATGGACAAACCCTAAATAGTTTAGGAAAGGAACCATCACGTGGAGACATCAGCGAGAATCTTTTCTTTGGTTTCAGTAGATACCTAAGTCTCTCTGAAAATTTTTCCACTCAAAACATCATGCAATAGTGCTCCAAAAATTGTGCACACCAGGGGCTGCGCTTAGCAACCTACACATGCAAGTGCAAGGCAAGTCACAGCACCTTTGGAACCAGAGCTTTTCAGATGCAAATCAGCTCGCACTGGACTGGTTTTACCAGCTGTGGGGTTCAATGCACTCAACCCCCCACCCAGAAGTGAGAATGGCACAGAAAGCTGTAAACCAACTGGTGCTCAGCTGCAAGTGTGTTGTGCTTGCGCAGACTGTTGCATAAACAAAAGAATTTATTCAGAGTGTGATGGACATGAATTTATGCATGTAACCTCTGGCTCGGGGAGATGGAGCTCCAGCCTTTGGCTGGTGTTTTGTGCATCACTATTCAAACTTTAAAAAGCTGAAATATGTACAGGTAACCAGGAGAGATAGAGGAAAAAAATAAAAAAATATAAAGAGAAAACAAAAAAACAACAAGAAATCAAAGGTTCATTTCAGTTATTCTTCCTTGTTTCAGTTTAGAAAAATAATGAAAAGGGAATCAAAGAAAACTTTTTAAATTCAAATAAAGTGTGATGAAAAGCAGGAAAATGAGAGAGAAGATGCTTCAGCACTTCCCTGACATTTTTGAATGAAAATTTTTAATTACCTGTAAAAATGTGACATATTATTTTGGCACAGCAGAGAGCTTTCTCCAGGGAAGACAGAAGTTCATTTACAGAAAAAAAACCTCAAAATGCAAATTATTTTAAAAGTGCTTTTGGAAGAAAATGTAAAATTGGTACCTGCACAGCACTTACCAACTGATTCAGTATTAAATATGATGATGGGGAGAGGATTTTAGCCCTCTACTACAGAGTGATGGCACAAGCAGACCCTGCTTGCTTACAACAACCAGGGGAGGATAACGAGGCACACGATGAATATTATGCTTATTTCTTTGTACTACATGAAGCACATTCTAAATCACAGAGAAGCATGTGCTGCCTGCAGCTATTTTAAAGTAAGGGCCAGATATATTGAAGCTGCACTGAGTTTCCCCTATCAGATTTCACTCCAACTCCAGCACAGTTGTCAGACTTTCTACTGCTCTTCTTCTCCCGATTCTTTCCCACCACAATATGGGCATGTTGTAGCGTCTCTCATCTAAAACCGAAAACATACACACTCTAGCCCACTCCTGTCTCTCCAGTCACTGCTTCCTCTCATTTCCATTGTACAAGCTGTTTATAGCTGCTGTCAGTTCTCCTTCCATTTTGTCCTAAACTGTTCCTAATCTAATTTCTGCCCGTTACACTCAATTGACACAGTTCTCACCAGAGTCTCTGGTGACCTCTTCTTAGTCAAAGCTCCAACCATACCCTTCTCATTATGCCCAGGTCTTTTTGCCACAGTTTTCCATGATGTTCTTCATTAGAGTTTGCTATTCTTTCACTGTCATGATACTGACCTTCTATGCTCTCCTCTCACCTTCTAGCTGATCCTGACACCACTCAACTTTCTGTGAAGGTTTTGCCTTCTCAGTTGGACCCATTTGTCTCTTCCTACCCTCATCTCAGGGCCAGTTCAGCTAGGAAATTCAATTAGGATCTTCATACTGATGCCTCGTAGATCTCTATTTACTCCAGATGTACCTCCTGTCCAAGGTAAATCTCTTTTCAGCACCTCCACACAGAAATTAAGAAACCAGCTCAAGCTTCAGTATAACGAACAGGGTAAAAAGTGTCCTCCTTAACTCTCCCAACACTACCTCATGTTTAGTCACCACAAACATCACCTCTACCTGCCTATTCCTCAGACCTATAACCCAGCCTTTACCTTTGAAGATGACCTTGCCCAAAGTACTTCTCAAAAATACAGCCTTGTCTGTTCTGGCCAAACTCTTGTCATCTTGCACTGTGATTAAGAAAACATCATTCTCCTCAGTTTTGATAAATGCAAGCCTGCCCTGCCCATACCCTTTACGGAATATTTCCATGAAGGTGTTTTCCTAGCCCATTGCTTTGACCGTGTCATCTCTCTCTACATCCTTCTGCTGCCCTCCCCCACCAACCTGCATCAAACATAAGCTACTTGTCTTCACTTTCAAGGCTCTTCAGAGATAATACCTATGTACCAATCATCTCTTATTCTTTGTCAGGATGCTGAACCTCATCTCCAAGGAGCCAATAATGCCAGCTTCCAGCACACACTTGTTATATTTTTCAAACAAGCACCTTTCCGCTGTCACACATCCTGCCCTTCACTCTTGGAAGAAAACATCTATAGACACCTCATTACATGTCTTCAAATCCTTCTTAAATTTTTCCTTTTTGAGGTCTGTAAAAGCCTTGAGAACTGTCCTGCTGCTGCTAGGATAAGACCACTGCCAAACATGCTAGCTGGCATTAAGCTATTCATTCTAAATCCTTTTTGTATGCAGGTATCACCTCCCCTACAACACGTAAGTTGTAAGCTCTTCGGGGTATGGATTGTCTTTTAGATGTGTGTTTGCACAGTGTGTAGCACAACAGAGTCCTGACCCTTACCATATTCTATGGAAGTGAAAAAAAAGTGGCAAATGGGATGTTAGAGAAAGGGTTAATCAGTTTACATCAATTAGCTGGTAACCAGATACCTTTCTGGGACAAATTACAGGCTAATTAGACTGTCTTAATGATGTCATGTTTCCATCTTGCACTTTACTTGTTAAGACCGTTATAGTGCCCTGCTGAGAAAAGCATGTGGGTGGAACTTCTGTAACACTGATCTCTTCCCTCCCCACCCCAATTCTGAAATTTTAATTCTATTTTTCCTTTTCAATTATATACCTTCAAAAAAAATTACATATCAAAGAATTTGCAAATTTTGGCGATTAAAAAAGAAAAATAATATTTTCCCAAATAAGCCTCCTACTAGTTCTATTCTGACTTTGTCTTTTAGGCTTATGGATTCATTCAGATTGTGACTACACAACTATATTCTGTTCCTTCTGGGAGTCTGGAGTTTTGATTGGTGGGTTTGTTTTTTTCAAGTATAGAATTGTTCTTCATTTTTGCTCCAACAAACTTCTACAGTTATTAATTCAAAAAACTTAATAGAAGTAAAGACAATTAACCACTTGAGGCCAAAGAACTCACTTCTTCAGGATGATAAACTTTTTGATGTACATTGCTTTCTCACTGATTCTATCTAATATAATAATTACAAGCAATCTCTAATAATAATACAGCCAATAATTAGCAGTGAATGGAATAATTATCAACAGTAGTGAGCACTGAAAAATACTCTCCATGCTGAAACTTCTTTGTGAGCCAAGTGTTCTTTCAGAATAAGCTGGTATTTAAAAAGAAAATTACCTGCATTGTTATACCCACAAGCTTTCATTTCTCTTTGGAAGGAACGTGGGTGTGATTTGTGCAATTCTCACTATATTTGGAGCAAAATATAACACACAGAATTTCAATGTGCAAAAGCACACATATAGATAAGAGAAGCTGTATTTAAGGCTGCATTTTACCACTTACAACATAAAACATCTTTTGAAACAATTTTTCAAAACTCTGTAGACCACCAGTGAACCATCACCACCACTTTTTTTGTGTGTGTGACCATGGTGTTTTCTGAAACTTCATGTAAAAACTTATTACCTGCCTTGTCCTTCTTGCAGCTTGTTTGCATCTGCATTGGCTACTTGGAAAGGAGTTAACTTGTGTACCAAAGCCCAGGATTTGCCATCATCTCATGGATGCTCTTTGTGAGGTACCAGCATGAAAAACAAGGGAAGAATTGAAAATACGGTACTACTAAACAATTAAGAATTTAAACTCTAGGACATGCATCCCAAGTTCCTTCTCTGCTGCAGAGCTTTCAAATGAGTTGCTAATTCTGCCTTTTTTCTTAATCAAACTGAAGAAAAGACAATAAAGATTTCTTGTTTGTCTTCATTCTCAAAGGTTTGGGTTTATTTCTCCAGGTATTGTTTATATTCTGGGAATAATGCTGATTTGTTGCAGCTTTGGTTTCTTTCATAGTTGATTCACTCCAAGTATTCACTGAGGGCACAGGGGCACAAACTCCACCACAGAGAGGACAGGCACACCAGGATGTGACCTTGCGTGGGCTGATCTGTGGTCGCTGTCCACACATGCTCCAGGGTTTGAACAAATACAGAGAAATTAAAAATGGCTTGATTTCAGGAAATGTGGCATCAACTAGTTTAAATATTTAGCATTTACCCCAACCTACCAGTATGCTCATGCCTTGTTCCCACAGACCCGCTGATGATGCAGATTTGCTGCAGCTCAGCTCTAAATGACTGACTTCTTCCTTATAAAATTGATCTCATTAAGTAAAATTATCCCATTGTTTCAACACTTTCTTCCATAAACCCATCTAAGTACCAGTTTAAAACCTAACACCAAGCAGTTATTTCTGCTGTTACCATCTGTTGCATATAAACTTGTGCAAAGAATTTATGTACAGTCTGTCCAAAAGTGAAAAGGGCAAGGCAAAAAAAAAAAAAATCCGTAATCCTATACCACCCCAGAGATCTTACAATTGGCTTATTCTGGCTGCATTCAACTGGAACTATCAGCAATTTTTCAGGAAAATCTCCTTTAATGACATTCCCCAGAGATTCATTGACATGCTCTTTTCTGATCAGAATAAATAGTGGAAAATAAAAAGTCCTCTGTTTTCCCCCCTAGAATTTCTGTGGCTATTTCACTTTCTTGATTTTATTTTGATTCTCAGTGAAAGTCAAATATTTGTGCTAATTCTTTGGAGCCAAACTGATAAAACTAGGAAGACAATAGGTACAATGGCCAATGTTATCATCACACTGAAGATTTGGATATGTAGGTGATGAGCACCTACAACAGAGTGTTGCCTTAGACACAATATCTACCATATCATGTTAAGAATATTAAGTTTATGAGAAATTCCTTGTCCTGAACAAACTACATCTAGGTAGAAATGGAGAAGAGAGGTGCAGAGATGAGAAAGGAGTTTTCTTGAGGCAGATAGCACATAGAAGCCAAAGCATGAATAAAACTGAAACACTTGCTTCCAACTTTTTTTTCCTTTAGATCACAATGTCTCTCCATAGATAGGACTTAAAGCATCCTCAAATGCATTAGGTAAAATTCATGACTTGCTGAAGTGTTTTCAGAAAGTAGATATTGTACTTGGCAGGTCATATTTCAAACATAAAAGTCTCATTAACAAATTATCCAAATACTTGTATTTGTTTACAGATATGTCTGAATATACACGTACATGTTTCCTATAGTAACCATATTAAATAAAAAAATCTCAGTTATTAAGTGGCCTCTATTTCCAAAAATATTATTTAAATATCACTCTTTTTCTCAATAACTGGATATCAGCATAGACAGATAGTTCTGCTGAACTGTTTCCTAATAAAGAAAAGACTCAGACTATGGTGTTATTCTTCTGTATCCCAATATCAGCAATTAGGTGCTTTAATTGAATATAGTTACCTACAGAAGTTCTTATCAGTGGACTGTACTGAAGAACTGGGGGTGCAAAATGAAGAGCAAATAAAGTCTCAATGATCCAACTCAGTCAACACCTCATTTCTCAGCATAGGACCTGCATACAGTTAAACAGTACTGCCCAAAGAAACAGAAAGCAATGAAAAAAAAAAAAAAGAAAAAAAGGAAAGGAACTTATGGCATCAAGATTCATGTCTGAATTGCAGATTCAGGCCCTGAAGAAGGTTTCCTAATTTAATTAGCGTTTCTATTTTGGTGGCTGGTGCAAGGAGGAAGAGGGCTACTAGTTTTAGTGATACAACACCACAGCACTTACAGCAACTGCAATACAGCTTCAAAAGGGCCACAAAGCTGCCGCTTCGCAGCAGCATCCCGTTCTTAATTAACATTTTTGGAAACACTGCAATTCAGCTGTATGGCCATTCCATCTCAATTGATAGCTGACTGGAAGTGATTTTCACAGCTGGGCTGCCGATCCAATGCCCAGGGAGGCTGCAATATCCCTAATTTTGCAGTACTGTTTACAGCCGTAATTAATATTTCTGGAAGTACTGCATGGCAGCTTGGTGACCATGCTGTCTTGCTTGATATCCAGTTGAATCCTGGGTTAGAACTCAGCTTTAAATATGTTACATGCACGAGCAGAAGGATCTTGTGCTGCCACAAGTCAGTTTTGACATCTCTGCAGGTTACTTCCAGAACATCACTGGTAGTTTATAGTTAATGACAAGCCTTTAAAATTAGACATTCTTAGCAATGCCTTATCCATGAGGCAAAGATTTATGGAAAAAAACTATCAGTGCCTATTATACTGCATTACAGTGACAAGTTCCCAGCCACCCAAGTCTGGGGATTCCAGTGCTCCCACTGAGTTCCATGGGACAAAGACTGGTTTCCTGGTCCTACTGAAGTCCTGCTCTTATAAGAAGTTTTAATAGTTTCTGTAATTCATAACTAGGGCAGTGACACTGCGTAAACATGTCTGTACACATATGAAGTGTGTATTATCAGTTCATTTAGAGGAGGAGGACTTGGTCTCACACAGAAAGAATATTCTTCAATTAACATAATTAAGCTGTGTTAATAATGTTTTTCTGACAGAATCTGCATGGGAGTTTGACAAGCTAAAATGTACTATTAGAATTTTGACTCTGGGATCGTTCTGCTGTATCATCTTATCGAGTATAGGACATGAGATAGTGGAATCTGAAACTAGATGTGTATTTTTACATTCCTGCCAAAGAATTCATATTCCTGAGAAGCCCTATCAGTTTTATTGGACAAACTTCTAGAAAAGAAAAAACTTCTGGGTTTGGTGATATAGCATGAAGCATATTGCTGATAAAACTAGAATATGCTCAAAATAGAAGGTTTGTGTAGGTGCTAATGTATGTCATATTTCAAAGCTATGCATCAATGCTTGTTCCTGAAGGCAAATCAGGCCAAACTTAGATTACTTTCCCCAAGAAATCTGAAGGTCAGAGATCAGGCACAGCAAAAGAGTTAAGTGAAACCTCATAAAAGGCACTAAAACTGAAGTCAGCTGTGGCCCAAGTTGTGGATTTCTCATTTGATGCTTTTGTTTGTACAGGGCTTGTTTCCCCCTCTGCACCATTTACAAAGTATGGATTTGATGACACAGATTCCCCACATGCTTCATGCTTTTCAAGGCAAATTGCATAAAAGAGGAATTTGTTCTATGCCCATTCTGCTTTGTAACATTTGTAAGTGTTCCCTTGCTTACTTTATATCTCTTGTTATATTAATCTTGTTCCCCTGGAATGAGAAAGGGGGTGGGGGATTGATTGTTTGTTTGTTTTACTTCTAACCACCAACCGAAACCAAAGGCATTAAAAGTGCCCAATGAGGGGAATGGGAGAAGATCACCAAGTCAGGCCACGAAACAAAACAAAAGTGTGTGTGTATGGGGGGAGGGAGGAGATTAATCTTATTAGGATCGTATATCATGAGGTTGTCAGGTGTGAAAGCAAACGAATGGCCTCTGTTTATCTGAGCTAAACCGTGTGGTTCACCAAAAGACTCACTCCAAGCAGGGTTGGTTTTTTTTTATCCTTAATAAATTGGCCAAGTCGGTGCAGAATGTTGATAATGAAGTATGTGCAAGGGAGGTCTGAGCTCTTACCTTCCAGTGTTTAGATGCAACCAAGCTTTTTTTTTTTTCCCCCTCCTTTTTTTTATCACAGCTGATTCAGAAAGCCCTTTGGAAAGATGAAGTAGGTAGAAATCAAAATAAATGGATTCTATTAAAACCAGCAATGCATCAACTGCTTGATAAAGTGATTAATAAACAGCTTAGGATGGTGATTGATTAAACTCTTTAATCAAAGTGCTAAACTGACTTAATATGGATAGTTTCAACATGTTCAAAGTATACATTTTCTCAGCCGAGGGTTCAGAGTTGTTTATGTAACTTTTCTGAAGTGTATCCCACAGGTCTAACCTCCAGATAGCGAGGACTGTGGAATGTGGAAGTATTATAAAGTGCCACATATATCGCATTAGTTGCTGAAAGTTTGCAATAAAATTACACTGTTTTCACTGGGCAATAATTTTCCCAAAGAATTTTAGGTGCAGCATTGGTTTGTATTGTAATGAAAGAGCACAGTACAAAATAAAAACCAGCTTTTTTAACTATTCTATTGAGCATAATAGGGCCAAAAAGAAATGAGTGGGGAATCTAAATATAACAGTGGCAGAAGAAGATTACTTTGTATGAAGGAGAGTTTACTTATTTACAGCAAAAGAGCTTATTTCATTTGCTTCAGTATCTGATGTCATTTTTCACACAATCAGACATCAGCTGGGTTCATTAGCTTAATTCATTATTCCAGGATGTATAGGAGGGTCTGCAGTTCCAATGTGTAGGTATACATGTGCCCAGCACCACCAATTCTCAAACTTTTTGTCATCTGAACATTGTAACATGTCAGCTGTCATTCAGAATTATAAAATTAAAAACTTTGGAAGGATGACCTGAATATATCAAAAAGCTAAAAACAACCCTAAAACAAAATGCCAAAACCAACTGCAGAAAACTAAAGTCTGTCTTGCTTTTGATGCCAGCATCGGGGGAGGGAGGAATCCTGACTCACAAGCTTCTAAGGCTGTCTAATGGTATGGAACATTGTGATTTAGAAAGTTTTAAAAAACCCTATACAATTATTTTTAGAACTGGAACTTGGGAGACTTACCTCCTTGATTTTTGCTTTTAACTAAGTGGTGGCTATTAAAAATGAAGAATTAGCTGCCTCTTAAACTGGGCATTCCACCCAGTAAAAACATGTGCTTAGAGGAAGAGCACCCACTGTGCTTCCTTCAGTCTAAAGACCTGTGATAGCTCTGGAAGCCTGGGATGTAATCTAAATGTCTGTAGCCTTGTAAAAAGTAATAAACATTAGTATACTTTTAATGCACCATAACAATTTTTAAGCTCAAACTATCAATCACTGTTACACAGAGCCCTCTTCCTGCGCACATGCCAAAGTGTTTCAGGTAGCAATATAATTATCCTGTTATGAGCATATATAAAACAAACACCCCGTATAAGACCTTGCAAGAGCAAGGTGCTTCACATTCAGAATCCCTGGAGGAGGGGAAATTCTGCAAGAGAAAACTAATAACGGGTAATGGTCTGAGTGAATCTGCACAGGGATTTTCAATAGTCTCATCATTGTAAAATATATGGGACAAACAAATCACTTAAATAGCTTGGAAAGTGGCTGTGCAGTGTTTTATAAACAATCAATAAAGCTTTAAAATCAATATCTTGATGAACCACCAACCATTGGAGGTTATTAAGGGGAGTGACTTTTCTATAGGAATATACAACCGGAACAGATATTTGAGAACAGATTTAAGCCCACCTTGCTCCACCTCCTGCTTCCACCACTGAAGTAAGCCAGATATTGACAGGAAAGCATTGTGCCGTGCACAGTACCATGTAATGGAGTCATTCTTTCCATACTGCATTGTCACTTCAGCCCTGAAGTATGAAGAATTTAAGGCTTTCTCAAGAGTTATACATTCGACAAGTATTAGGTCTTCAGAGTTTCCCACATTTTCTTATAGTGCTATTATTCAGAGTGCCAAAAGTTGGAACAGGAATTAAACTTATACAGAGGCTGTTGCAATTAAAGGGTTACTCTGAAGCAGCATCAACAAATGCTTATTTAATATGCAAAAGCTCAAGTGAATAAGATGAACTTCATCACACAACAATAGCCATTCAGAAGTGATTTGGCCATGGAGGAAATCAAATAAAAACATGGGTAAAACAGGGAAAGGGAATAGATACTGACACTATAAAAAACAATTCCAAAACATAAAAAGCTGGGCTTTAGAAAGGATGTGGAATTCATAGAATCATTGGATGATTTGGGTTGGAAGGGATGTTAAAGCTCATCTAGTTCCAACCCTCCTGCCATGGGCTGTGCCACTTTCCAGCAGACCAGGATGCTGAAAGTCTTGTGCCTCGTGTGGAGCTATCAGTGTCATGCAAAGCACAGAAAGCAAGAAAGAAGATGGTTTGATAGATATAGTCAAAGGCCAAAAGTCTCTCATAAGAGTAGCATTTTTTATTTCTACAGTGTAAGTACTTGATACCCTCTAGACTCAAGTCTTTTGACGAGCTGTACTTAATTGACATAAACAATTCACAGCACCACCCATCAAATGCAGTTTTACAAAAGAGACCAATTAGATAACTACATGCACAATTCTGGGATGTATCTGGGAGTCACATATGGTACTTCTCGCTACTGTTTTCAAAATAAGTCTACATTTCAGACAATGTTATAATGCAATTAATACTGAGTGGCTGCATTTCTGTAATACTGTTCCTTCCATGTCTAAATTTAATAAGGGCACCACCATTTGGAGTTCCCTTCTACTTACCTCTTCCAGAAATCTGTATCTCATTTCAATTTGCATGTATTGCAAGACTGATTCCTTTTAATTCCTTGTGTTATGGCAGGTTTTGACAAGTAGGTGATATTCAACAGAGCACACTTTAGACCTGGAGGGCCATGAAGAATGGAAGATTCTTTCTCTCAGTTCTTTTATTATGCTTATTCCTACCATATCTGGCCCCCACCAATTACTCAGTGTGGAATTTATAGATATGTGCACCCATATCTGCAAAAACTCCTTTTCACTGAATATGGAGAAAGGGTCAGAGATACAGCAGCGTAAAGAGATTATGGCCATTCTCAGTCCCGGAGAGATTCCCCAGGACACTTTTTATGAGCACAGACTTGGGACCAGATTTGCAAATGACATTACTGTGAACCTGGGTTAAGTTTTGAATACTATCAATTATCATAACAATATGAAAGCAACTGCTTAACTAGGAGTAATTTAATCAAACAACCTCAGTTTTTTCTCATTTTATGTGACTGTTTTGCTGCATGCAATGTCTGGGAATAATTAATACCTTGGGCAAAAGTCATAAGCATTGGTACAGTACGCAAAAGCAATTGGTGCTGCAGTATTTCCAGTGCCATTCAAAACAGAAAGCACCAGAAAGTAAGTCACCTTAGAGTGCAGCCTCCTGCAATACCAAAGTGTTTGGATTCATGTAGAACTTCAAGTGAAACGCCTCCAGTACCAGCTGCAGCACCATAAGAGTTAGGAGGTTTATAACCTTTTTCTTCTATAGTTGATGCATGAGAGCCAAGAGTTTTATTCTTTGAGTCATTTGATTTTGAACACAGAAGCCTTTCTTCAGTAAGGCATCCTTCACTAATAAAGCTAAGCATTTTCTATGTTCTTACTGGCTGCTGCTGTGAGAACAGCAGAGGTCATATTTCAGGCTCCAACTTCAGCAAAATACAATTTTTAGGATCTAAACCAAAAGGTACGAAAGCCAAAAGGAACCCTTCTACCTCACAAACCCTGAATACACCAGAGATACTTCATGTGGTCTTTGACTCTCTTACAACACACTCGCCATTCGGCAGTTTCAATTTTCTGGCACACTTGAAACTTTTATGTTTGCCAGATTTCAGACAAACAATTTCATCAATGCACCTCTCTCTGTATGTTCAAAGCTTTCTCAAAACAGATTTGCTTTGCTGCTGTGGAAAAAAGTTGAGATTTATCCTTTCACTTTTTAGAAACGCAGACATTTATACCAAGATCTAGGACTCTCTATTCAGGCAACAGATAAGAAAAGAAGCATTTACTTTCTGTCATCTCTAAACCACCCTGCACATCAAAGTTCAAAGAAAGACTTTATCCCATCACTTTGCCTTTCAAGATCAACTAATGATCCCAATACAATCAAACTATGAATTCCCCCTTATAAGTATAATGTAAGAAGGAAATATGAGGAGACCCTGGTTTTTTTAAGGGGAAACAATATTTCTGTGTGCGTATGTGCAGGGCTAACGAGCAACACCATCTGCAAGGCTGGAATATTTTCACACTCCTTTCTATTATACAAAACAATAAACCCTCTCCAGCTGATTTCTCTCATTGTGGAATGCAAATTGCCTATAAAAGACCTCAGGGTGTGAGAAGACACTTATCAAACAGATATTACACATGCTCTCATACCAATGATGCTATCAACTATGCAGTTTTAAATATATTAAGGATAAAAAGGTATCAACAAACCTGCTTTTTGTGGTTATAATAATCATCTGAAGCACCTCTGATTGTCAAGCCATTGCTTAGGATACTGATCTCTGTCACTTTAGGTCTAAGACAGCATCTGCTTCACACCAGGTGAAGAAGTAAATTTTCATTAAAAGAGTTGAAACAAAAGTAACTCATTTCTAACGTGTAAAAAGGGAGTACTTACACCTTGATGTAACAGATGCTACAACAGAACATGTGAAATCTGCATCGTACACAAAAGTTTATAGCATAAAGGTAAACATACTATTAAAGACACTGACTTCGTTAACATTTTGGTACAGTCAAATTTCCACAAATTACATGCATTGCTCACAACTGGGTGGTGCACTCATGGAGTAACTGATTTCCAGGAAAGAACTAATTTCTTGAGTTTGAAGGCAAGATCTTCCCTACTCAAATATTCTGGCAATCAGATTTGGATCTTTAAAAAGTGAGGTCTTAATTCAGCAGAACAAACCAGATTAGTGTAATCAGCCTAAAATGCTCAAGCACAATCAGTCACCAGTTTCAGTAGTGTGGGTTAGTTTTATTTCAATTGCTTTGCTTCTAAAGCACAACAGTTAAAAGTCACAGGGAAGACTAACCATAGAGTTCTCCACAATCCAAAATTCAACTTGCTTGTTCTTACAGGGAAGCAATTAAGATCCAATCATTTTTAATGCATCATAAATAATCTTCACACTTGCTGTTAAGTTAATTAATATAATCAGTAATGCCAAACGCATCAAAATGAAACTTATTTTGCAAACATGCAAAATGTTCTGCCTCATTGCCTCTCTATCAAAATTAAATGTCATTTTGTTAACAACTTTTGCAAAGTTTTAATTTCAATCCCTTTTGATCACAAATCTTACCCCCAAAAATGATACAACTAATCCAAAGTATAGTTGGGTTTTTCTGGCAGAGTCCAAGTGTCATGGGAACACTACTTGAGCACTTACAGCCTGATTCTGCAAAAAGTTCTGGGGTCAAGTTACTGATGTCCTTAAGTGTTTCATATCAAAGCATCGGGTATTATTCATTGACCTTCAGTGAATTGCCAGAAATTGCTTTTATGTGAAATGAAAGTAGATGGCTAAATTGTTCATTACTAGCAATGCAAATAAAAATTAAGAAAAAGAAAAGAATTTTCTGTAAGAATTACAGGGTGGGAAAAAAACCCTCTAACAGGCAAGAAGCAAAATCTCACTGTTGGAATAGAAAGTTCATAACTATTTTGATGACCACGGACCTGCACTCAGCTTTCTCATTCTGTGCACAGAGTTCACACATTCATATGATAATTGCTCAAAACCAAAAGATACAGAGAATAATTGTAGGGTTTATTTTGTGGTCCTGTGCACCCTGGGAAATCCAAGTGGCGAGAGGTTCACAGGCTGAGAGGCGCCACTGGGATGCTGTCAACTAAATCAGGGGTTCGACAAATCTATATGTAACTGATACGTTGCCCACATTTTGGGGCCTGGTATGATCTCTTTGAGACCCTCTATTAAGCTGTTACATTCTCTCCACCGTAAAGCTGCCTGGAAGTTTGTCTGTGGAGTTTTATGCCTACCAGCAGAGAGTTGAGCTCCTACAAATGCTGCATTATTAACTGGCTGTTTTCCTGCATCAATACCTCATGCGCATATGAAATTTCATTAAATGATATTCAGCATCCTGCCAAGATGATAAAATAAGAAGAATTACCTAACCTTTCACTGTTGTTTCCACTCATTAGAAGATGGGAAGATTATTTAGCAGATATTTTATGTGCTGTTATAACAATTAGACTTGTAGGAAACTTCCACAGCTAGATCCTCATTTTATTCAAAGGTGACATCAAGAATGATAGCGAAGAAAGTATGAAAGTTGCAAGACAGTGGCAATCCATGCTCCTCCACAGCTGACACATTTTGGGTAGTTCCTGTATAGATATATTTCTTGGTTGTTCAAGACATTAACATAATTAGTAAAATTGATATGAAGAATATATTAAGTTCCCCTTTCTGTGGGATATCTATGTGCATATCATAAGTTTTAACAATTTACTCTAATTACAGATCCCCAAATAAACTTGCTAGCTGATACACTACATTAGTTGCTCTTCATAGTGTCCATGGCTGGTACCAAGCACTAAAATGTTCATAGCTGAACTGTGATATTTACTAAGTCACAAGTCCCTGTCTCTCTGAACAGAAACCAAAATCTCCCTTCAATGCAAATAAAGTTTCCAACACTTCTGTCCACCACCAGTGCATCTAATATAAAATCAACAACAAAATTTCCTGTGGCCTTCATGAATTCAAGCTTCTTCTATATGGCAAAAGAAACCCTTCTCCTTGCACAATATTTTTAAATATATTAATTTAATCTTGTCCACAAATAAAAACCCAGGGTGAAACACAAAGGCAGAGCCCCAAGTGATTTTAATAGTTCTAAAGTTCTACATCATACATTTATTCATTATCAATGCATTCTGCATCTTTCTAAAAAGCTTTAAAAAAATAATAAAAAAATTTACTGCTCATGGCCACCTCTTTGAACTTCACTTATGGAAACATTCAGGAACCAGGACCAAAGGGAAATGAACAGATCTAATCAAAACCTCAATTCCTTCTAATTTACAAACAAGTTTTTCTCTATTTAGGCAAGACTCATGTCTCAATTCGTCAGTGACCTCCCCAGAATGACAAGGATGACATTCATCCAGTTTTGAGCTCGTAGGGAGATCAAGATCAAGTCAGTGCTGAAGCTAACACTGTTGTTGGGCTTGAATTAATTTTTGCCACTTTTATTAAACACAGCAAAATCCAGGTTATCTGAGCAAAATGCACCCAATCAAAACAAGCCCAAATCATAATAATTCCTGAAAATAAATCAAGTTTTCAAATTGCAGTTGCTTGCCCATTAGCTGCAAATCCTACACCAGATGATCCTAAGAGCAAGTTAACTCAAATAGTAGGCATTAGAGCACAGCACATTGCTGGCACATCAGAGCTGTTTCCAGCAGCCTTTTTGTTATTGGGTGGGGTTTTGTGTTGGGTCTTTTTAGCATTATTATTTTTTCCTAAAGTGACTTCTTTCACAACAGAAACAATTTACCTCTAAGCAGGTTTTAAATCAGTGATTGCCTGTCAGTGAGTATTTGCTTTCAAGTAATTATTCTATTTTAAATACATGCAATTCAGTATAAGTAAGCTGAAGGTTATGAACTCAAGCTGAAGTTTTCAAGAGCAAACACAAATGCTAGAACATGCCAGCACACTATGCACCTTTGCAAAAAGAAACAGAAAAAAAAGGGACTGAACTCATCCATTGTTCCAGAATCCAATTCAAAGTTCTCCAATTATACTTTCTGCTCAGGAAGACCTGAATCTCTGTCTCCTGTAACTAGGGAAGTACAGACAGACCTGAACCTCACAGCACTATCCCATCTCTCCTTGCAGTGAGGAAACATACTTTTCCCCTACTGCAGGTAATACTGGGATGAGCACACGTTTAGGCTGATGGATGTGGGCATTGCAAACATCTGCTCAAACCTGAGGTGAAGAGATAGAAGGTGCAGGGCAAGTCCTTAGTCTTTGCCACTTCGTTCCAAGTTGCATCTATGCTACCACTACCATGGGGAATGGACAGCCTCTAGGATCAGCAGGGCTGGAGTACAGGAAGCAAGGGCAAGAAAAGAATGAGTTCAGGGAAGCTACATCAGTTAATATGTGTTCCTTTACCTTTCCTCAGAAAGTCAGTCTCCTGACACAGGCAAAGATCCAGCAGGAGAGGTGACCCAGCACTACTTCTCCCATTAGACTCTGATAGAAGCAGTGTGAAGCCCTTGACTTAAGGAAAGGTGGATATAGCCCATCTAACTGTGCCTTCCCAGAGAGGTACAAACACCTGACTGCAGGTTGGAATAAGAACTCTTTTGTAATGTTGGATACAGTTTTCTGCCAGGGAATTAGTTCATCCCAAATAGGAAAAACCCTGGATACCCAATCACACAGATTTGAGAAGAAGCTCATGAATTTTAGCCCTGGCAAATACAGACTCTCTCATGCTTCTTCAGTGAGAGCAAAAAAAAAGAACCTTAACACTGCTTTAAATTCCAAATACACAGAGGCCAAGACACTCATTGACTTCTCGCGGGAGCAGAATCTGGCCCAGATACATGAAACATTTCAAAAGGAGCCTTGACTCGCAACAAGGATCAGTCGAGACAAAAGTATTTGAGTCAGGGCATTGCCAGACAATCTTGCTGGTTGTCAGATCTGCAGTGTAATGACATGTCAATTTGATTCCTTTTGTGCGTGAGCTTGGAGCCTATCTTTGGGCCTGAATTCTTCTGTACTTTAGTTTTTCTTTTGTTCCAGTGGCACTTCTCCCAACATTACTTGACAATGAGTGATGCTCCACAACCCTGATCTTTCACACCCTGTTGGTGACCTATAACTTTTCATGCATAACCTTTGACCTGGGCCCTGACAGTTTGATTTATTGTCCAGTGTTATGATTTATGAGTATCTTCTCAGAATAATTAACGGACAACAGGTGGCAGCATAATAATTTTGATTACCCAGCGGTTCATGAAACCACTACAAAGGTGACTTCATTTACTGAATAAGAAAAGGACAACAATTAAAAATTACACAAAGCAACCCTTTTATGCCTTTTTGTTTTTCACCCTTTGTCTGTCAAACAGAAGACTTTATTTAGGCTCATCGCCTCCCTTCTCAAATATCCGGAACTCAGATTCTGTGCAGAATACAATGGTGGCCAAATCATGGTGCTAGAAGAATTATTTTGCTGTCAGGAAACACTTCAATCTCATGTTGTCAGTTTTTATAAGACCAATGAGTTATTTTAAAAATCTGTTTGCAAAGCTGTACAATGTGGGCCAAAGTTCATCCCAAAGTGTAGGGTTTTGTTAACATACAATTTTATGGAAGCACAGAAGTGTTGTCTTGGATTCCACTTATCTGAAGTTAGATTCCCAGTCAAAAAGAAAGTATTTCTACAATTCACCTCTTAGGTATGCAGTGTTTCTGTCTAAAGCTTTTAATTATCTCTAGTGATCATAAAATAAGAAGAAATTTTCATAGAGAATGGTTTGGTTTGGAAGGGACCTTAAAGATCAATATTGCTCCTAAGTGTCTCAAATAATTACTTAGATTTAGATTAAAGGGCACGTGCTCACTACCATGTCTTCAGGCCCCATGCTTAGGCAAATCTAGTTTGGCTAAATCTGCAATAACGTCTGAATATCTAACTTTACCCTTCCATCACCAGCAGCTCTCCCATAGTCATTTGGGCTATACACAGGAGCAGCAGTTGGAATAAAAAAATACATTCTCCAGACTTATAGTAATGGTGATAGATATATAAAATGCCACAAAAAAAGTTACAGAGTGGCACAGATTTGTCCATTTCTATTTCTTAAAAATAGCCTTAAGACAATCTGTATTTCCAACATGTTCAAGTTTCCATATAGCCGATGTAATCCATAAAGTACCAAATAACTTTTTCTCCCAGAAACTTCATCCCACTATGATGGATTCTTGCTCATTACTATTCTACGTGCTGCCCTCCCCCTTATTTCAGTTGATCACAATTCCTTAGCACTTTTGATAGACATATGTTGATATGGAAGAGGACATAACGATATCATCCATATGGACAGTGGGATCCACGGCCAAATTTTCAGAGCTAATCAATAAGACTTTCAGTGAAGTCAGTTTGAGTTGCAAGTGTTTTAAAACTTCCAGAAATTGAACTGATGGTGAATAAAGAATGGAGCTGCTGCATGTTTGCTCAGCGGATATATGTTACCTTGCAGAACAAAGCCATACTGACATTACAGGTTCACTTATTCTCAGATATGCTTTTAAATATTGATTAAATAACTGGGACAGTGTGTGGTTTCTTAATCCTTATTAAAGGGCAAAGAGTCTAACATGTAACAGAACTGGGTGCCCTAATGCCAACAGACCACTACACCAATGTGCTCCAGCTTGGCCACTGGAACTGAGCGCTTCCTTCTCATCCCCCCTAAAAATAAACTAAACACATTATCATTCTAATTCTGTTCTGAATTCCAACAGCAAAAATTATTTGTCACTATTTGTCTGCATGCCCAAGACAGCATATGCAAAATGAATTTTTGTACTATCACAACGGCAATATTATAGGCTTATCATTTTAATTGACTTTATCACTTGTAAAAATATTCCTACAATCCTGCTTTATATCAGTTCCGTAACAGTTTAACACACAGCTATGAAATATTCA
>NW_008685415.1:126665-129630 GCF_000695815.1 Acanthisitta chloris
CTGATGGAGAGCCTGGCTAATAAATAAAGGCAACTTCCCAGAATATTAAAAGCACTCAAGCTTTTGCAAAGGCCTTTAGTGGAAAAATAAATAAATTACAGCTTTGGAGATCAGACTTGGTTTATTCCCCTCCCTTCCCCTGAGAACTCAAAGACACCCCTACAACCAAACGCTATTATAATGAAGCCAATTTTGTCCTTAGTAGTTTTATCAAACCTTTAATACCACATTAGCTGCTTAATATCCAGTGAAAGTAGCAACAGAAAAGCACTAGCACCCAACTGCACTCTCAGAAGAGATGAAGGAAAAATTTGCAACAAATCATTTATCAGATTAATGCAGCTGCTTTTGCTGCTCATGAAATAGCCACAAGCTTTCTACAAATGGAATAATAATAATAGTCACCAAAAAAAAAAATCCAGAGCATGTACGCCACAGTTTGTTCTAATTAACGTTTTAATTTGGGACAGTGTCTCAGTGGTGATGTGTCTGGTCTCTCACATGACACCATTTTTCTCTTTGATTGGGTGTTGCAGAGGGAATCATGGTGAGAGGTTCTACACGCAAATCTTAAAGGGACGATTGCAAATATAAATGAACACAATTGGTTTCCCCCACTAAAACTCAGTTATGTAAATACTGACACAGGTTTCACTGGAACAATTCATTGCAACATCAATGTGTTTGAATATTTTTGAATTGTTTCCACCTTTTATTCCACACCACCTAGAAAGTACAATTAATACAAAATTTAAGACTACAAAAGCTCCTACAATGAAATTACACCAGATTTACAAAGATAAATTAAGGCACAAAGATTCTGCATGCTCCATGTCATTGACTCTTTTCTGGTGGGATTCTCACATGGGAAGTGGCAAGCTTTAAAATGGTATATGTGCTCAAATCATGATGTGATTTTAGTACTTTGTTTCCCATCAATTTTTAAATTAATTATCTGGAAGCAAGCAGCGGTTCATTTTTGGTCATAGACTTTTTGATTAGAAGCTGTGACCCTTTATGCCTTTTTGGCATGCTCTATACAACACCAATGACATGCAGCATGACCTCTGACACCTGATTCAACAAAAAGTAACTCCCGGACAGATCTTCCATATTCAGCAATCTCTTTGTTACACTGGGACACTTACCCAATTCCATCCCTTAAAATCCACTATGTCTCCCCATTTTCTCCCTTACCCCCTCCTACTCAGCAACTTATTTGGTAGCAACATTTCTGTCCTTCCATTTGTGTCTCTCCTTCTGTTTTTACAAACTTTACACTATACCATCGTCCCATATGTTTGTGCTGCACACAAGGAGGTTTCTTTAGAAAGCGCTGATGCTAATTATAAATTTAATTTGCATTTTAATTAGAATGGTAGCAAATTAAAAGCGTGGCAGCTGGAGAATTTTGAACGCTTTGCAGAGATTTGGTGTCAGTATCTCCGTGCTTCTGACTTCGCTCTCTTTCATTTTTCCCCTCACTATCTTTCATTCACACAAACATATTGGCAATTTTTCTCCTCTCGTTTCTTTTTTTTTTGTCTATTTTTTATTTCTCCATTTTCCCCCCAAGGATCAAGTTATAAATTATTTCTTTTTTGTACTGATAAACAGTATACTCTTGTCTTGTGCCAGTACACCGTGTACTGTAGTGATAGTGCAGCTTTTAAGTGAGCTTTTGTGAGGCTCTGTCAGTGCTGCCCTATTTTGCTATTTATATCCACCATTTATTTACAGGTAGGAATCTGTTCTATAGCCCCTTGACTAATTTCAAATTCCAGACCATAGCAGCAAACTCTAGCCTAGCCCTAGACATTTCATTTTTTTACATGCTACAATTTTGCAGTAAGTCTGGAGAACCTTAACAAAAGCCATTCAGAATGCACTGGTGACCGCTCAACTTTATTCTTTACTTAGCAAATGCAGCATTCAATGTGCTTTTGGACAAAAGGCTGAAGTAATCTGTCAGTCTTTCGGTCCATATAATGGCATATATTCTGGCCCTAATGTCTCCTGGTGCTGTCTTTCATTTGCCATGTGAGCATGTCTGGTTTTAGTCCTCACGTGAGCACATTTAGTCAGTTCTGTCATTTTCCCTATGTTGCATCTCCATGGTCATTTTCATTCCTTCTGTTCGCTTCCCCCACGGTGTCCTTGCTCAATAATTTTCATTAATTGATTGACAGCTCTGATAGACCCAACTAACCTCTATCTCACTCTCATGTCGGTTTTTAAATAAGTACTTGTACGTCCAATGACCTTGTCGCCTCATCAGATATCAGAAAATGAGCATGCAGATATGGAGGAAGCTGATTAGCAAAATAAGGAAGATCTCACTTCTGGCGTAAGTCCATAATAAGCTCTGACAACTAACTTTGGATTTAGGCATTTAAAACAAAAGGGACCTACAAATGTGGAATAAATAGACCTTAACTGGTTTCCTAAGTACTGGCTATAGTGAAAGGAAGATTTGGAACATAAGTAACATAATAGCCTTTCTACAAAGCTGGAAAACAAGTTCTATTTCCAAATTGGAATTATATCTTGGAAATACCTATTTTGCTGTTTATCATTCTATTTTCAATTACTTGAACAGCATTGTTTAGCTCCCCAAAAATACATCCATGGAAAGGGAAGTGAATTTATAACTAAAGATACTTTATATTTCATTTTATTTAGCATACAGCTAAATTATTTACAGCATACCAGTGATCCTTCCCTTGGTAAAATTAACTGAACCTCAAAAAATTCTGCGGTTTATTGCACACAAATATCAAAATCACCAGATTAACTTATACTGACTATTCTAGGTATTTTAATTAGAAATGTTTCTTGTAGAAAATATTAGGCTTTACACAAACTAAAACACATTGTCTTAAGGATGGGAAAGTGAGGCTCAGTGGTGCACATAGATCTCTAGAAGGTCAGAAATTAGTCCAGCTCAACTGAGTCCAAATCTATC
>NW_008685415.1:129661-143704 GCF_000695815.1 Acanthisitta chloris
CTGCAGCATTGTACATTTCAATTTTTTTTAGTATAGGTAGAGATTTAGCTAGTGGTATTTCAGGTCTTTGACATAGAATGATGATGCCAAATGACAGTCTCACTCAATGTACTTTAATGAGTTAGATTAAGACTGTTCAATAAATTGCAAAGCCTAACCAAAGTTTGGAGCAGCTAGCTGAGCTGCAAATCTGTTAAGACCGGAAGACATAGCAGAAGAGCCTTCATTGGCAAAAAAAAATAAGCACATCAGAATTTCATCTCTACTTTTTTTCCCTTTGTGGTAATCATTGATTTTGAATAAAATTCACCAGACTCTGGTGATCACAAAAGCTGTTGAAGACCCAACTCTTCAGATTGTAGGCCTTACCATAGCAGTCACACCAACACCTCATGTCCAAGGCTATATTCTGCACCAACAAATGCAGGAACCATAGCATGGCATGGAAGAGATAGAAGACTGATTCCACTGTTTTATAGAACTATTTACACCAAATCATCTGGAAAAACTAGCCCTTTATATTTTAAGGTTTTAGTCATAACTAAGGAACATGCGTGATGGTATGTTGTTAGGGTATGGTATTTATTTCCTAACCTTACTTGAGAGTGTAAATAAATTCTCTTTTAAGAAGCGAAACTGGCAAACTCAGGCATTCAGAATACAAGAGTTTATGCTTAGCTGGAAGTGTAACTGGAGCTTCAGAATATAAGTAGAGATTTATCCTGATCATACGCCCCTTTTCACATCTGCACAGCTGCAGTTGTTTCCAGAGAGTCATTCCCTACTCAACTTGTAGGATAACCAACAGTATGAAGGCTCAGTCTCAGTCTGTTTCTAACATTATCCTCAAATACAGAACCAGAGATGAAGTTATTCTGTTGGCTCCCACTGCACTGAAGGGCAAGGCAGGACGCTGGAAAGGTAAACAAGTCAAAAAGTTGTCTAAAAACACCTAGCTGGAGATCAAGAGCTAAGGACAATAGGAAAAATCAGACCAGTACTAGTATGAGTGTAGAATATAACTAGTGTAGTTGCGTTCTAGTATTTATACAGCAATATTTCATGGAATAGTTAGTCCTGTGCCAGAATGAATGTGCTCTTTGGTGTGGCAATATACCTTGATTTTCAGAAAACTGATGCCTGAGGTGGGTTGAGTCTGGATTTACATATGGCCAGTCAGATAGAAACCAACCTTGCATTTTCATGTAAGCATTCCACCGTGGCACATTGATAATAAGAGCACAAAGACCCAAAAGTGATAAATTACCTTCAAAAAACCAGATAAAGTATGTGACAGAAAATACTGAAAGTTACCTATAACTTTTAAGAGTTTAAAACATAAAATCTTGCTATGAAGGGCAGGTGTCTTTCAGGAAATGCTGTTGTTACAAATGCAATTGTATAAAAAAATAAAATCTTTCCTCCCATTTGCAATTTCTATCTGTACAGGATTCAAATCTCAGTGCCAGGGGAGCTGAGAGTAGAAGCCTATTTCTGAAACTTCCCTCACAGAAGAATTTTGCCTGGGTAAGCACTTCTATTAATTTTAAAGCCTTCTGGGCTACCAACAAAAAATTCAATGACCTCAGTGAAAGTAATCACATGGGTTTAGACTGACTATTTTTCTGAGCAAAGCTTTGCAGAATCTAAATCAACTAAATTATCTTCAAGATCTAACTTCTGCAAGTGGTAAGTAACATTAGGCAAAATGCTGATATTTGGTTACCATAATTAACCTTGTATTTTAATCATATTATTACATAGTGAAGTTCTAATTTCTATTCCACTGTTATATGCCCTGGAATACCCTTCTCTTCTGGAACCTAAACAAACAAATCAAAACACATGCATCTGTTGGATGTGCTCTAGTCAACTGAATTTCTTTTAATAACTTTTTCTTATGAAGTTGTCTGTGGAGTGCACAGAATTCTCCAAATTACAAGTCTTCCACCTTAGCACTTTGGAAAGGCTTGGATTTTATTTCATGTAAGTTTTTGCAGCTGTACAAAATACTTTCATTAACCCACGAATGGATTATTTGGAGTGCTAATTAATTGATTCTTCAAAATGCCAATTGACATACTCCTAGGGAAAACCTGATCTAAGCAACTATGTTAATCAAGCTATTGTACTTATGGTTCTGTCTGAATATCAGACCATCTGAAATGAGGAGAACTTTGCCATTACTATCCTGGACCTCTTGTGGGCAGCTAATTAATATGAGTAGACTATGACAGTTGCACTTGTACATTCACTGTACAGCCTGACAATAACTCTATAAAATTAGATTTCAGCTAAAGAATGGAAACAGTGTTAAATACCATTATTTGCCTTCCTTTGATGTCTGAGAGTCATTATGAAAGCAATTACAGCAGTTTCTCTGTCTGTATGTCTACAGGGTATTTATCTGTATCTGTCTGAGTCCTTTGCCAGGTGGAGAATATATGGCATATTAAAGACAAGGGAATTCAGCCTCAATTATCAGACTATGAACAGAAGAAGAAACAAAATCAGAGTTTTGCAGATGATCCTGCCAGAAAACAGTAATTTAATATTGAAGGTAGGTAATCTGGGGAAAACTTGCCCAGTGCAGAGTCTTTTTATTTTAATATCATTGATTTTCCCCCTCCTTCCATTGTCCTATTTTGTTTTCTATTCTTTTAGCTTCCATGTTTTCCAGTACTTCTGCTCACTTTAAATAAGCTTATGCTAGGATTGAGAGTCGCATCAACATGAGATTTCATTGTAAGCCCTACTTTTTGTTTCTTAATTACATGCAGATATTCTGCCATCAAAGAAACTCTCAGAGGAAACAACAGATTCTGGGTGAGGTAAGGCCATATTGAGGCAATATGCTGACAGTAGAGTGAGGAGCTTTCTGCTACCTACAGGAGACTACATGTTTCATTCTGCCTATGCCTAATTATTACTTACTTTCCCCCACAGTGGTATGACTATATCCATAGGTTGGCAGATGGATGAAGACAGTACCCACTTTACACCCAAAAAGGCCAATGCCAAATTTGTCCCTTGGATTCCTTCAGGTCTCTTCCCACAACAGGCTACCAGAGAAATAAAGACAATCCTTCCATGCTTTTCTATGTCACTGAGTTTAGAAGTGACAAAATCATTCTGCCAAAAACCCTTGGAAAACACTAATTTTTCAACCAAACATATATACAGAAAGCACAAGCCCTTTGCTTTTTCACCTGAAGAATGTATTCTTCTAATACTCTATTTTCTGGACATTGAAGAAATATCCATTCATAAACAGCTTCACAGTTCCTTCAGAACTTGCAAACATGGATGTTTTAACATCTTGTCCTCCTAGTGTTCTATAATAGCCCTAGTTCCATAATAACAAGCCACACCACAAATCTCAAAATGTCAGTTCCATCCAGAATTGGGACTTTAAGCACTATCACTAAACTCTGGTGATGAGATTGAGTAACTGTTGTCTGCACCTGAAAACATCATGGAATGTTACGATTTGGGCATATGAAATAAATGCCATGGTATTTCCAAATGGATTACCCAGTTGTTGCATACATCCATAGGAAAGCAGTACAGACCTGGATGAAAGCTAGTTTACCCTGCTATTCAGGGCTGACAGGATGCTAATTTATCTTAGTTGCCTGCTATCCATCATCATTTGACAGTCTAGTGAATATATCGATAAAAGCCAAAGATTCTTCTCTTTCAGTAACCCAAGATTTCTGATGCTTTATGCTACCTTTTGATTTAAATAGAGAAACAGGAACATTGGCAAAAAGTCACACTGACCATCAAGCACAATGCCTGCTCTGAAACTTGGATTTATTTTTAGGGAAGGTCTGTAACATGTTATTAAAAAAGTCTCAATATTATCCCCAGATTTGGGGGGGGGGGATGGGGAATGGTGGTGATTTAATATTTGAAAATATTCTAGGGGCATTTTAGATAAAAAGTAGAACAGTATTGAATATGACTACCTGTCTATAGTAAGGTTTGACTACATCTGCCATCAGATGAAGGCTGACCTAGTCTTCACTGACTGCATGTCTCACTGCTGTGCCATTAGAATAGCCATCCAACTTGGAAAAGGGTGTGCAAAGAGGGAATAAAATGTAACCCATACAGACATGCCACCACCTTCTTTAGTTTCACACGATTGCATGGCGATGCTGAAGAAAACAAAGCTGGGACACAAGTTTGCCAGAGGTGTGTTAAGAATGCCTGAAGTCCCTTCCACCCACATTCTGTCCTGCTGAAGCAAGGTCACAGTGCCTAATACAACACTTCCCATGCAAAACAGAGCTGTGCTTCATTTGCTTTAAGGCTTGTGCTACCAAGGCCACAGAGATGATACAACAAGATGTCATCAGTAATGAGTCCAAATTATCCATTATATGCCAATTGCTTATGCCTGAGATTTTAACGCATTTTGAGTATTAGATATCATGTGCATCTTCCTCAAAACCACTGGACTAATACAACACTTCCCATGCAAAACAGAGCTGTGCTTCATTTGCTTTAAGGCTTGTGCTACCAAGGCCACAGAGATGATACAACAAGATGTCATCAGTAATGAGTCCAAATTATCCATTATATGCCAATTGCTTATGCCTGAGATTTTAACGCATTTTGAGTATTAGATATCATGTGCATCTTCCTCAAAACCACTGGAATCTTTTCCAGCTGCACATTCTTTTTTTAACTTTTAAAGAAAGTAATTATTAGGCTACAGACATTTCCTTCTGCCCTTCTCAGACATTTTTTCCTGGCAGTCTCATGTTACATCCATCCTATAAGGGCATATTCTGATCTTGGTCATTGGAAATCTTGCTATTTAATTCTTGCAAAAGGAGAATGTTTACAAGAAATGTGCTTGTGTGTATATACACACAGATATAAGCTACAAGCATTTTATTTAACAAGATTAATGAATGACGTAGGATTTATTAAAACTTTAATATCTTCTGAGCAGAGATGCTGAGTTCCTTCAAAGGAGGAGGAAAGGATTTAATGATATATTAGACATTTTACAGTATAAATATATTCTTGATTAATTAAATCTGTGTAGTCTATTGCCTCGCCCTGAGGAAACTATGATATTCAACAATGCTTTTCTTAAGAAGAATAAAAACCCAAACAACTTGCTTTTGATATTTAACCTAAGAGAAGAGACAGAGAAAAATATTTTATGAACTTGTATAAACAAAGGAATTTAATTCTTTCCTTTAATTAAAAAGAAACAACGCAACTTGTAAGAAACATAAAAAACACACTTGCTTTCTTCAAAAAGGAAGATTAATACAGGTTAAAAAGCCTTTCTAGTTTTACAAAATTAATACTGTGTTTAATTATATGAGATTAAAATTTCATTATACATTATACTTTAATTGGTATAGAAAGGGCCAGAGGTTAAAACCTTTGCACGAGTTACCTTTTGTGCTGTTCCAATATCTAATAACATAGCAATTTTAAATTATAAAGCCTGACAACATTTAACAAGTTTCTTACATGTTTTAATTTTACCCTAGTAATCTTTTATGTGCAGCAGCAGTGTTCCTGAGGTCATAATCCTGGACAAGGAAACAAGCAGGGACAGAAATCATTACAAACTCAAAGTGGCTGGACATTACTGGATTATGGGAAAGTACTACCTGGACTCCAGCTATCAACTTTAGGTTTAGACATACTTACTCACAACAGTTACATGATGTGATGGTTCCCACACGCTGTGTAGGGCAGCTTTCTGCCTCCTAAACAGGCAGTTATACCTTCAAAAACACCGGAAATTTCTCAGGAAAAGATCAAGGAAATCTGGAGGGTCCTTCTAACAAATGACTAAAGTGGACTTGAACTGTTTAAACGAATGATGCCGTGTCCTACAAGTGGGATTTTCAGTGGACTCCGAGGGGTTTAGGCATACAAAGCCTATTGATCTCTAATGGAATTAGGACACCTATTCCAGAGGTGTTTGGAAAACCCAACACTACTTAGAACAATGTTCCTCGAACATAAACAAGAGAAAACAAATGTTCAATGACAAATATGCCTGCATTTCAGAACTTAAGTAATTTATTTATATGTATGAGTAACAGTTTGCTGGGAAGGTAATGTCATTCCCACTCTACCTCCCCCTCTATAATGAATCCCTAATGAACCGGGTTAGTGGGTCCAAGTGGGCCAGGAGAGTTGGGTCTTGGTCCAAAAATGTGCAAACAAATACATAAGACTCTTAGAGTGATCATCACAAACAAAGAATTTAGTCTTGCTACAAATGATCACTTGAGCAGCCTTTATTCCTGACCAAGTCAAGGAAAAAAACAAAATTTAATATATCTTGGTGGTATGAATCTGAGAAATTGTTGCCTGGCTCACAGACTTCTCCTACCCAGGAAGAAAAGAGAAGATAGAAGAGCTTCTTTTAGGGAGCCAGTATTAGCTTCTGCCACTATGGGAACCCAAGATGTTATCTCTTTCTATTGAATTCAGTGATTATTGATTACTCTTTACTATTGACAAAGTCAGTGTGTACATGGATTACCTGCCATATAAATGCCAAGCACAGGAATTTGGGTTGGACCAACAAGAAACTGCAAAACAACTTTCTAAAATATGTTTTGTTATTTGTCCCTATCCTATACACCTGGATATGTGATAAATTACAAACAACTGCTGCTTTGGATGGCAAATCCAGGCAGCTCATCATCTACATCATGCAAACTGCATCCACAAATAACTGTGTTGTTTAGCACCATCCCAAAGTGACCTGTAGAAAAGGGGGTGTTTGCTCATGTTGTTGAACTGAGGTGAGAACAGAGTTCTAATTACCTGTTTTTTTCCTGAGGTAGTTTACAGTTGAGTCTCATTATTGGGTAACTGTTTAATCAACTCTAAAAAACACAGTATAATTAGACACACCATGAGGCAAGCAGCTCCAAGAATGGCAGAAACCTACGCAATATTTTGTGAATATCTTATTTGAACCAAAATTCCAACACTGAAAAACACATGTTTATATGCTTTTAAAACATTTAACAATCTTATACTACATCTTTACACATTTAAATGGTTGATGAAAGTCCCATTTGAAGGAAATTAGTGTAACTTCATTTAAATCATTAGAGATCTACTGATTTGCCCAGTATGAGATTTTGACCCACACTCTTTTTCAGTAGCATACCAACTCTGGGCCTGATAATGTTTTCACTGAAAAAGAACACTTCAAAGGGATTTTTGAGTGCTTAATGAAATTCAGGATGAGGCCTTCTGCAAGTAACTATAGTGAGTAATTTTAAAATCTCTTCTTCATTAAAAGGACAAACTTTCAGAACCAGCAAATGAAATTCTGTAATTAAAACATGTTTGTTTTTTTAAAAAAATAGATCTGGAGAGGTCTTGGACAGTGAAATAATATCCTTTAGATTAGTGTTTAATTGAAAACAGTATTTACTGCTCTAGTGCATTTGATAGAGCTCTTTACTGTGCTTCTTTATGTATAATTGTATTTTGCAACCAATTTAAAATAACTAGATGAGTGCAGTCCTTATATAAGGTGAAGATGAGTCCTTGCAAGGATATCAACGTCTACAGGGGTTTCTTTCTAACAGATATGAAAAAGTAATTTCCATTCTGCTAGTTTCATGTGATCCTTTCTGCATATAAAATGCCTTTCACATACATACATACACACACACACACACAACTCCTCACCTGAGAGGATTATTCTCTAAAAAAACCCAATATAGCCTACTCTAATATTCTCTGCATCTTTGATTTAAGGACAAGTAAGATCATAACAGTGTTTTTTTCCTTTAAGAGCATAATTTGTTACTTTTATACCTCTAGCCTTATGAAAATGTGAATGCTACAATTGTACCAAAGTAAAAATAACTAGGTACAATTCTGACTCGACCATGGTATGTGTCAATAGACTAACAGGTTACTCTGAACCTCCAAATTGCAAAGAGGAAGTTTAAGGTTAATGACACTTCTCCCAAAATTATTCCCTGCCTTAGAGTTATCACTGGGTTTACCAGATTTTAAATTGCAAAGCTGTTTGAACTGCTCTTGCAAGAAGCCTTACTACTCAAAATTTAGCTGTATCACTAGAAATATTAATGAGCTTTGCTTTGGATGATTATCCAGCCTACTTCCTCACCCCACTGACAATTTGTCTTGTTGCATCTTTGATCAGGTTTAGTTTAGATACACTCAGATCAATGACCCTGTCTTTCTTCATACTTGTAAAAGATGAATTTAATATGATGTTATTGAAACAGCAATAATAATGCCCTGACACACTGGGAAAATATGTGCTACAAATCAGAGCATTTCTAGGTAAAGATACTACATTTCTAAAGGTGATTTTAAAAGTGGGAAGAGGACCTCAGTATGACTTATTTGCACGTAAGTGACTTGAGCTCTTTCCTTACATCCCCATAGCCTGATTGCATTTAGTGTCTTGGCCTATTGTTATAGACAAGAGAACGTCCAACTCTCTCAAGGTTAATTGACTGCTGTTCTTTGAAATATACATGAGAAACTGTATTGACTGTCTCACATCCAACCTCACCTGTCATGCAGGAGGAGAACAGTAACAGGGGAAAGGACTCCACAAACGGATGAGAAGGACAAAGGTGAAAGGCAAAGGGCAGCACAAAATTTCGCCAAAATCCCTTCCCTGTTGTTGTCTTGTGCGTTTTCAAGTTGTACTTTTTGTGATTAGAAAAGCTCTGTAATATTTAGATTTCTTCTAAAAATGTACCAAGTTAACTAGTTCTCCTAATGCTATAGGGTCTCACGACAACAAAACCCAACAACCAGGAATATGCAGATGGCCCAGATTCATTTGCAAAATTAACATTTGTATCTTTTCAGCCTTTCAGAAAGATGGTAATTTCTTCACATATGGAAATACTCCCATAACATTTTAAAGTCTGTACTGATCAAACTTGTATAAAAAAATTACTTCATCTCAGATATTACAACAGCAGGACCTGTATTACCTGAATCATGTAAGGATAAAATGACAAACATATCATGTTGGCATGATCTGACGGAGTGTCTTGAGCAAAGTGAATTAGACCATCATCCCTGAAGTGATACATGTAACTTCCTTGGCACTTTTACATCCTTGCAATATTAAACCAGAAAATGCAACTATATCTGCAAAAAGAAAGTGTATAAATTATCTGCGAGAGTTCTGTGAGAGAAAAAGTCATTTCCCTGTGACTGCCACATGTGGTCTGCATACATGGATCTCAGAAGCATAGTACCTCCTGGAGATATCTCAACAGAAGAAATAATATCACATAGGAACTGACATTCTAAATTGCAGTCTTTCCAGGCTCATATCTTTAAGGGATAGAATTAAATTTGGCTTAAATATCATACAACTTCTTGTGTTTTGAATGTTCTGACACCAGGAGAACAGCTGTAATTGTTAAACCTCAACCCACCTCAAAAATAATGCCACATAAAGCCGAACAAAAGGGTTTTTTTCAGATAAAAGCAAACATCACTTTGTACAACACACTTGTATGTCACTTCACACAACAGCAATTATTGTTATGCTCAAATTAGAAAACAGGTTTACCTTAGATTGCTGACACAGCCCTACCCACACGGTACATCCCCCTGAAGAGCAGATGTAAGCCAAACACGTGTAATTTTTAGCACATTCCATGACTTATGTCTCCACAATGACAAGCCAGCACAAGACACATTTTTGATGATGAGATAACCCCTTGTAATGCTTCTACCATGATAACTGGATTTTTGCTAAGCTTTCCATGACCAAATTACAGCCATAATGATGACACACTACACACCACTGCCAATGGCATAAAGTGACACCTGCTTCCAACAGCTTGAAAGAGAACTTGTCAATATGACCAGAAACATTACCAATACCTAGGGGACTATGTTTTCTAAACCGTACTCATATTGGATGGTACCTGCTTAGCTTGGCAGCCTCACAGAACCAGAACCTAGCTTTGCCCCAGGCAGAAACTGAGACCAAAGAGGCACTTTGCTGTTGATGGAGCTAAAAAAAAAAACCTCTCCATATCATATGAAGGAGTACCAGTAAGACAGATGCAATTAAATCTCTTTGGATTACACTCAACCTCCATCTAGACTCTACTACTGAAAATCCACACACACAATCTGTGCAAAAGCCAGAGGTAGAATATTTTCATTACTCAGTTCAGCACTAGGAGGTTACAAATGCCAGTGTCCTATTCCCTTTCAAAATCTCTCATCTCCTACCCCCTACCTGCCAGCTTTATAGAGCATTTCCCTTGCCACTAATTCTGATAGCATGCCCTAATTAACTCATTTTATCTTTTGGTATAAATCAATTACAATTAAAATATAGTTTGTCAAACCTCAGTGGACTATTGTTTCATGTTAAAAACATTTTTACTCATGAGAGAAAGTGTGATTAACTTCAATAGGAAGCTTAAAGTTCAACTTATTATGAGCAGAGGGAATCGTGCAGAATTCTTCCTTTGCAAAATACTTCAAGCTTCATCTCAATATAAGGAAATTAAACTAGTGGTCACTCAGATCATTAACATGGGGCAGGATCTAGGGAAAAAATAGCTGTTAGTTTGGGTTTGTTTGGTTTTAAAACCACATGGTGAACAAGATGATGAAAGAATGTCCAACACTTGAAAGGATTTGAAACACGTTTGAAATGTGCAGTACTGTATTTTAATTTTAGGTAGAAGATAAAAATGCAGCAAGTCCAATGTTCCACTACACATTCACTTTCTTTTGCCATGAGTTAGCAGTAACAGAAGAGTCTGGCAGAGCTCCCTGTTTCAATAGAGCCAGAGGTGTACTGGAGGCATCCTGTCCCAGCTCTTATCACCACAGAAACCATTTTAAACATGAAATATACAATAAAAGAACCTTCCACACACTGTAACATTATCTATAGACAGTGTATTACACTGTATCATCCAAATAAATGTGATCAAGGGGGTTGAAACAGGAAAAAAAAGTCTATACCTAGATAAATGTGACTGTAATAGTTTCTTTTATCTCTTGCAATATTTCTGCTAACACATCCCCAGACTACAGCAGGGCAAATCCTCATCTGACAGACTTCGGTGGTTGTATGGGTAAGGGATAAGGGAAGGGGACAGGGTTGGGGGCACAGACAGCTGTACAACAAGTCTGATCAGGGACCTCTGAGAGAACAACTGCCCATGGAGGACTCCACACTACACCTTACAGCCCTGAGGGACAACAATCCCTGTACCACCCGTGCCAGTACATCCTGGAGGAACCACACCAGGGAATGTCAGCAACCCACCCCAAACTACTGATTTGCAAGAAAAATGAGAACAAACATGTCGAATAAAGATTCTTCCACCTGGTTCAGAACTATCTACTACACCACCATTCCTGCAACCTGTTGCATCATCTGTGAGCCTGCACAATCTAGATTTACCAACACTCATACCTGTACAGATCCAGGCCACTTCACCTTTGTCAGGGACGAGAGGAAAAGTTGTCCAGCTCTAAACAACCAGTTGAGAAAGCAGTGGGGGGAACAGGTCGAGCTCTGTGGAGGTGATGCGGCTGCTCCTTCCCAGCCCCTCGAGCCTGGGCAGGTCTGCACTGCCACAGCCTCGGGGAGCACATGGCTCTGTGGGAGCCCTTAGATGGTGGTGCTTGACCATGTGGCCTTCCTGCAAGCCCCGAGATGGTGCCAAACACCTCGGTCTGCCCAGAGCTCTGCTCCAAGTGTGAGCTGACCCCAGGCACAGGGGACAGATTCAGCGAGATGTGCACCACGAGGCGAGTCGCACCGCCCTGGGCTGGGAGTGATGGGACTGCACTGGATCCATGGGTGTTGACTCGCTAAGTGCGGCGATCAGTGCCCAGCTAAGGGCTTTGTTCTCTAAAGATATGCTAAATTAAAGTTTGCATGGAATGTTTGAATGCTCTTAAGTTCACTGATTTTCCTTTGGCCAGGTGTCTTATTTCACACGGCTCAGCATCCAAAGTTCTTAAGTCAAAATTATTTCTTTTCGAACCTCCTGAGAACTGAGGTTTTTCTCCCGAGCACTGCTCAGAGTCCTTCAAAATTACCTTCCCCTCAAGACTGAGGCGTTACAACCTTCTGCTACATCAAGTATCTACCTTTCTACAGCTGGCATAAACATTTATTTTTTTTACATTTACTAAACCTGTTCTTTTCTATGCATAACAGTGAAGATAAAGCACGTGCATGCCATGTACATGTCTGGGTACACACATACAAACACATTCATATATCATTTTCTCCTGACAAGTGACACACCAGCCCCCTCTGACTCCAGTGTAGCTATGTTTCCACCCAATAATACTGCAACAGCTCCAACAGTCCTCTTCAACATGAGGATCAGCTGATTTTAATTCCTAGTCATCCTAAAACTAGGGGGATTCAAAGTGTGAGATGACTTGGGGCATTGTCAGGTACACTGTATGTGAGCACACGGTCTGCCCAGCCCAGTGTGCTCTGAGTTTCCTGTTAGGTGTAATGATGTTCAGCATCCTCAAACACAGCAACTGAAATTCAGGTAGTTGCACTAAAAGTCAGAGTTTTCATTCCCACTAGCAAAACTGCAAGGCAACATAAAAGGGGCATCATTTAACAACTGGATTTTTGCTGCACACTTACATTGCAATGAATAAGATCCCTGTATTTACCATTAGCTGGGAGGTTGGGATGATTGCTGCTATCAGAAGCTTGAAATATTTCCTTTATGTTTTTATCCTGTAAGATTCCTTGGGGATTTTACTGCACATTTGTAACAAGTACAGCTCTAGATTAGCAAACCACGGTTTTGTTTGACCCCAGATACCATGTAAGCTTCTAGTTTTCTCTAGTCTAAAGTACACTGAAGTATTTTTCTGCTTTCCTGCAGTTTTTAAGTAGATAATAAGTCCCAAACTTCACCAGCCTTCAGCTGAAAGAAGCTTGTCACGGTGGTTGGTAGCTAATGAAGATCCTTTTAGTTTATCTTCATCAATTGTCAAATATTTGAGTCCATGAAGTGGTGTGATGAGGTACAAAGACAGATATTTGAAGGGATTTTAACTCATTTGAGCAATTACATGCTTAACTGCCCTGCGATAATCTGTCAGTCTGAGTCTTTTCTACACAGCAGAAGTGGGGAGTATTAGAATAGCTGGATTTAGAACATAAAGGCCTGGCCTGAATGGAAGAAAGGCACCAGAGAAATTAATTGCCAGTAACAAACAGCAGGACTGCTTGCAAGTTATATATCACATAGTTACCTACCAGCAGTGGTAGGAGCCAGCTGTAAAATAACAGACTGAATTGTGACAAAATAGTCACCACTATGAAATCAGTGAATACCATGAAGAATTTAAACTAACATTGGCTAATCGAGTACACTGTATTACATAAATTATATAGCTACAAAGATAAAAATCTTGTATTAGACAAAGATTTGCTGAATGCAAATTTCAGTAAAACAAACATGGTTTTAATTATAGCTCTAAGGAGTCTTAAGAGGTGATCTTGTAATTTATATGCTGATGTTTATTTGTGCACATGCTTCTGCCATACTCAGAATGTAACACTTCTGTAAATTCTGTAGTGGAGCAACAAGCAAAATAAAAAAGGGAAAAAATATTCCTTTACATGTTACGCTTTAATCTGGAATTATTAACATTAGAATCAGATTATTAGGAAGATCTAACTGACAGTTACAACTTCCTTGAGTGCCAAAAGTTCTAAGAGAAGCCAAAAGCTACTATAGAGGAGCCATCTCACTTCAGTCCAGGCTCAGTGCTTCTCTGGGCCACCGTGTCCAGAAGCATGATTTATTGTCCTTTTGCTTGTCCTTCCTCTCCCTGTCAGGGCCCTGATGCCATCTCCTTGCTTCTTATCCAGCCCCCTTCTCCATTGCTGTATGGCATAGGAAAACCTCTTCAACAGGAGACAGTGATGTTGACTGACAGTGAGTACAGACATGGCACAGTGATAGTATCATCAGGAATTCTACTTCACAGCACTTTTTTCCCTAC
>NW_008685415.1:143719-154706 GCF_000695815.1 Acanthisitta chloris
AACACTCTGGGATTTCCTGCAGAGGGGAAATATCAGTCCCAGTTATAGTCTTTTTACACCAGAAATTAAGCAGTCCTTGAGTTTTGCACATATTTGGGGTTGGGATTTTTTCCCCTTTAGGAATTCCACCATGAAACCAGTATGAGGAATATGGACTTGAGACCACAACTAATGCAAGAAATGTCAAACACACATAGTGAAGTCTCTCATTGCCTCCCTGGTAACAGAGACCACAAATGACAAAGTGTGTTTCTATTTGGAGAGGGCCATTTCATTCCCATTACTCATGTTAGTTATGATGTTTATTTTAGATTTGCCGTCTCCCTAAGGTGCCAGCTCTGAGGGAGCTAGTTAGCATGGTAGTGTTAGGTACAAAGCACAAGCCCTTCACCTCAGGGACTGTGCTTCTGTTCTGACCTAAGGTCAGGAAGGAAATAAGATAGGTAATCTCAGCTCTGTCCCTAATGACCAGTATTCCACATCACAATGCTACACATGGCTGTCAGCTTCTGCTCAGGAGAGGCCCAGGACACAGCCAGCATGGAGAACTAATTACCCTCCCATCCCAGGGAACACATGGGCAGCCCAGCTCAGCAGGCTGGGATTGCTGGTGAGGTACAGCAGCAGGCTAATAAAGTGGAGGAGTGTCACACACATGGCTGTGGCACACAGTTCAGGAGGCGCTTTATTTTTCCTTCATTAATGAGGATTTTTATTTTAGGCTCACTGTATCACATTAACATATTAAAAAAAAAAAAGGAAAAAAAAAAAGAAAAAGACTGGAGCTGATTTATTCAGTCAGCCCAGTGTTGCAAACCTCACCTGCCTTTTGTTTTTACAGCCCTAATTCACATGGGCCAAATTAAGTCCAGACTTTTATGAGTGGGGCATAAAGGGCACAAAGAGCTGCTTCCCCGATCAGTAGAAGAAGGAACCATAAATTGGCTGCTTATACTGGAGAATCCAGAGGTAGAAATCATGCAGTGCCAGCAGCATTAGTTGGGTCAGACAGGCCATGTCTGAGCTGGATGGACTGGGATGTGTTCTTATTCCCTCCAAACTGTAAGGCAAGGGAACCAGTAAGGAAGCAAAGTCTTCAAAGAGCTAATGCTTAGCACTCTCCTCTTGCACCCCTGGAGCCACCACCACCCCTGGGGATCACCGTTCACAGTGCACAAAGGGTCTCTCCCTCCATGAGGGGGCTGAGACTAATTAGCTCACAACCTAATATTTACTGGGATGCAGCAGCTTACTGTAATTACAGCGTTCACTAACTGCCTAGACCAAAGGGTAGAAATACCTGGCAGCAGAAACACAGGTCACTGCCAGTACACACACAGGTGCTCACAACTCTGCTACAACCAGCATCAACACTAGGAGAGCCAACAGGACACTCCTTTTGTCTCACCATAGCACAGAACATATATAAAGCTTACAGCAAAACATGGTGTGGTGAGCATGAAGGAAAGTGCTATCTTAGAAAGCTTATGGTTTTATGGCTGTTATAATAGCAAACATGTTAATTAAAAGAAAAGCAGATAGTTAAGGAAGCAATTAGACACTGGGCAAAGCATGTGTTTATAACTGCCAGAAATTTACCTTCACATAGAGGCACTGTAGCCACATCTGCCTATGCACAAAAAAACCCCACCACCTCAAACACACTCCTGGACCTGTGAGTATTTAGAACTGGGAGTGGGTTGTGCCCTCTGCTTCCACTTATGTGGGATCCTGGGAAATGTAGTCTCCCAGGTGGCCTTTCTCAGGCATGGGTTCCCTTGACACGATTTTAAAGGATTTTAAGTATTTGTAAGGGTACATGGGATGCTGGGCTCTTTCACAATTAAAAAGCAAATCTGATCTTTTTCAGGTGATGGGAACTATAAACACATCTTTTAACAGGGAGGAAGCTAAGCCACATTTATCTTGACCTGACTCAGACTGAAAAGTGTAAGCCTGAGATGTTTGTCATTTTATTTAGAGCACTGAATTTTGGAATGCCAGCATAGTACAGGTGAATGTCACAGTAGCCATATGTCCTTGTTCTCTGAAACAAATTTAGGAGTAAAGGAGGGGGATGTTAAAACAACACACATCCAATGTGAATGTATGAATTTATTATATAGTCATCCTTCCACGAGAAGTGGGTTACTATATACAGTGCATGTGGTCGCTCTTTCACCCTATATGGACCAATAACCCTAATTTTTAGGAAACCCAAGCTGAGAGAGAACTCCCTAAACTCTCAATGAGAAAGGAAGCACTGGGTCAAAATACAGCTTCCTAATGACAGTTTCACTTGAATTCCTGTGACACCTGGAAGGAATACACTATAGGAAATGAACCACTTCATGATAAGAGTAGCTACCAACACTGTCTCTAGATTTCATGCCTATCCTAGCAGCAGCAGTATGAGAAAAACACCTGTAAGCATCAGTGATAATCAAGAAAAATGAATCATACTGTTCCCACCCTTTCTGAAGAAGACAAACCATTGGCAACTCATGCAGATTTTTCTTCAAACTATATGTCACATAAAAATGTCAAACTAACTGGGGATTAGATCTAAAATCAGGCTGGAGTCTGTTTCACTGGAAAACAGTCAGCAGCAGCCTTCTTCTATCTGTGAGGAAATCTGTACAGACAGACTGCTAGACCAAAGAAGACAGGCAATGCACTCTCATGGGGTTTTGTGTTTTGGTTACAGCATGTGCCTCCACCAGAAATATTCATCTAGATCTCAGGTCTTGAATTAAGCTTAAACATTAATTGTACTTACTGCAATGTCATTAAGCCACAAATAAATGCAGTTAAGTTCCAAAACTGAATCACTCCTCGTTGAACCTAGTCCTGGCAGATGCTCATGTTTTTCTGGAAGAGAAACAAAACTGGCAGAATGAGGCACAGGCTGGACTTTGTGTCTCTGTTACCCAGTAGCAGAATTGAAGTGGCATATTTAGAAATAAACACAGATCCAACACAAGGATGCCCTGGTTCATAGTATCCATCTCTGGACCATAACACAGAGCAGTGATCCTTACACAGGTTAAATCTTAATTCTGTGGGTCCCCATATCATGGTCATAATTTGTTAGGGAAATGGGATACTGAAGGTATGGCAGTAAAACCAGTTGGTTCCCATAACATTCATTTAGGCAACTGTAAATAAGCTTTGCAAACACGGGCAGTGAATGGATTTTTGCCATTTAATTCAGTAAGGATTTCACCTCATATCTTTTTAGTTTACCAGTCCTATAAGCTAAATTTACAGATATGCTGCAGAGAATAGGACTAAAGCAGCAGGTGTATGCTCATTGCTTTAATTCATCTAGTGAGTTCTAGTATAATAGAGATTTTCTATTATAGCCAAGCTTTTCTGACAGAGGCAAAACAATCTTCCAGTAACACTAAAAATTATCACTTTCATTATCATAGCACATGGGGGCCTTAGCTGATGACTAGAACCTATCAGACAAATAGAAAAGGCAGAGCAAGAAGGGCTTTCTCAGAATGCAGCATCTTCTGTTTCAAAAGTGGCAGAGATAGCCCTTGAAAAATTAAATCTGCAAGAAGCGTGAGAGACAAGTTTTGCCTGAGATCTGTTTCATATTCTTATTGGCATCATTCCCCAGGGGCAAGTAATTTTGAGTGCAATACAAAGTTGATAATATGCTGAGTCTAATTATAATGAGGATTGATTAAGTTGGTAGCCAAAGTACAGTAGCTTTATATCTGAGAGAGCATCATAAAAGGAAATCACATTAAAAGTTCTGGAAAAAAAACGACACACAGGGATTGACAACTAGTTCCCTAGTGAAATAGCATCAAAGCTGATATATATTGTATGCAAAACAACCCACAAACAGAGAAATTATTCTAATTCTTTTAAGGTTTCCGTGTCAAAAACTTAAAACCTGAATACATTAGATGCTGCAAAAGAGAATGAAGTATTGACAGCTGTAGCTATTCCATGCAATTAAGTTCAACATGCCCCCTTTTTCAGTGGCAGTTGAACAACTATGTTTGCCTTTGGAATTTTCTTCTCAGTTTCTCAGGAACATTTGGCAACAGAAACAATTTTTGAAGAAATCATTTCACGAACTGATTCATCCCTGATTCTAAGGGAATTACAAGCACTTACTGGTTTAAGGACTCTTTAAGCCAGTCCACGGTTTGAAAGTATTTCCTCCTTTTGTTTTCTGTTTTTATTTCACACTTACCTGCAGTCCTGCTCTGAGTCTGGCATCTGAATGTGTTTTGAATTTGTAACAGTGAATCCAGCTGGCTGAAGTAATAGAAAATCTGAACAGTTCACATTCTTGAGTCGTACTTCTCTGACAGGCAGAGCTCATGGATACAACTTTTAAATTATTATTTCCAGGTCATTCTCACTTAACCTATGAAAGAAACAAAATATTATCAACACCCAGTGTTGCAAAGTACAATAATCACACAGGCTCTTGAGCCCGATTCTCTGATGGGCTGAAATTGTGGCCCCAAAGTGAACTTTTTAAGTGCTCCCTTTGTATGGAGTCATTCCAATAAGTGAAATTGTAGATGCTAAAATTAGTGGAATGATTCAAATGCTGAATTTAAAGCATTTGCTTTGAAAGGTCATCATTATCAGACCAGCATTCTCTAGGTCCAAAATCATTCTTGTGTAAAGTATGGAATATATGGTTTCTTTCTTTCCATTTTAACTGTATGGCAGGTATGAGACATGGCTGTGAAAACAGAGTACTTCAGAGGAACCCAAGAACTTTTGTTTCAGCAAAGTCACGTCCCAGTTACTGCAGGCAGCTACATCATAAAACACAATATGAAATTAGTTCACATTCCATCTTAACACTACCAAAGCATTTTAGCCCTATTGCTTCATCTCTCCATTACAGTTGCTCTTCTGATTGCCAGCCTCACTCTATTTGTAGCTTCTCATATCCAGTCTGTCCAGCTGTCCTTTCCCTAATACTATCCTGAGTTATGAAGACCTTGAACAATGTCTAAATTTTTTAAGCAATATTCAAGAATTTATCTTCATGGTTTACCCCAAAATGCAGAGGCTTTAATGAGCAGGATGCAGCACATGAAAAAAATCCCTGGGGCAGAAGGGATGGTAAGTATCACTGAACTGGGTATTGCAGTGTTGATGTATAAATACAGCAGAAAAAAAGGGTAGTGCTGTCTTATGCAGCAAAATGATACCGACACAATTAGTTCAATGCTGGTTTTAGAGTTTATGGAATATGACCTCTGCATTTTTCATCTTCAAAGGTTACTTCTAATTAGCAATCAGTGATAACATGTTAGAGATGCTTCTTTAAAAGATATCACAGCTCTAGCAATGGGTACTGACATGGTATCTATCAAAGTCTCATGGTGCCTGCAATTCTGACAAAAGGCACTCCAAAGGACTGGCACGTATCACCTTATTTGCATTTTTGCATGTCATTATGCTCATAATTGCATACCACCACAGCAATTCTTCACCACTATCTCAGAAAACATTATCAGCGACGTCTGAAATAAATGCTTAAATGTCAACAATTGACGAGCAAGAAAAGCTGACCTTTGCAGGATCTCATTCTTTTGAGAATTGCCCTGGTATGACTCACTCCTTAACTTTCTGTTTGTGTCTGATAACACCAAAAGAACATAGTTTCTGTACGGATTGGTTTTGTATATTGGAAATAGAGATGAAGTCAAAGAGCTGTAAAAATTCAATCCATTTATACCAGCAGTCAGCTGGGATAGACTGAACATTTGCAATGACAACTCTTAAAGTCACCAAAACATTAAAGTAAGTGGACATTAACATTAAGCTACAATGGAATTTCTGTGGAATTATGTGTTTCATCCACATTAGCATTAAAGTGAATTTATCCACGATTAATGTTATGCCACTGAACAAAACAATCTTTCTTCCACAAGAACTGTTTGACAATTATAAATCGCTAATCTAAACCCAAGGAAAGCCATTCCCAGTCATCTTCCATACACTGCAATATTGACCACCCTTCCCTAGACTGAGATAACATTTTACTGTAGTTTGTGTTTCCACCATCATTTCATGGCTCCATTTACCTTGATTTGCATAGCAATTTTGGTGCACATTTTTCAAAGAAAAAAACCAACTCCACTAATCAATTTTAGCTTAAAATAAATTACACCACCACAGAAATTGCTGCCACTGTCCAAAAATGCTAATCAATTTTGAAAATCTACATCATGGCTTGCATCCCAGATTTTTTCCATCCAATCCACATCAAAAAGAAATGATAGAAAATTATGTTAACATGTTCAACTGCTTGTTTGCTTGTTTTAGTTGAGGCATTGGTTATGCTTCAATGGCAAACTAATCGCCTGTTTGGAATCTCATCCAGTTTGTGCTACTTTTTTTGAATGGCAATATGGAGAAGCTGCAGAAGACTTCAACATGGTCCATAGTGAAAAACATGGATTCTCTAGCAGGATAATTTTTTTAACATCACTATAGAGGTGTTAGTGAAAAGAAAATGAAACTATTTTGACCAGCATTACATTCTTCTGTGGAAGGATCTCATTTCCCTGTATTTAAAGTTTGTTCTAATGAGGCAAAGAATACAACAGATCAATGTGTAAAAAAACCAAACCACCTCCAAGGAGCCTCATTTTTTCAAGGCCTATAAAAGATCATTAGTGTTTAGGAGTTTTTTTAATGTTCAAAAGAAACAATGATTTCATTCACTTCAGCTCCTTGGTTCACTCATAATTTTGAGTACAGAGTGGGTTCCTCTGTACTCAAAGATTTCACACAGCTTCACACTTATGCATAATTGCTACCTGTTATGGTGACAAGGCTACCTGCCCTTCAGTCCTCAAATTGTCCCTGTCTTGTGGCTACACCCTTTGTGAACACATAGGGACATTTCTTCCTTACAGCATAACTGTATAGTCCAGTATCCTACAGAATGAGCAGAGCTACTTCAAGATTAATTAACCTTAGTGAATACTGCTAACAGAGTTATTGAGCTCTGGGTACTGCAGCTAATCTCCATTTCATGGGTGCACTGCTTCTAAGTGAAACAGTGTAGAGACAAAGTCAGCATCAATGGAAAAATGAGCCCAACAGAACTCACAAACCCATGAAGAAAAAATGTTCCCTGCAATTAAAAGCAGCTTATAAAGATTCATTTCCACACCCAGTGCTGTGGCTCAGTCTATTAACTGGCCAATCTCAATGATCATACCTAGCTATAGGATGGCATGACTTTAAGGGACCAGGATGTCATCCAAGGTGACTAAAGGCCTGAAAGGATTAGACTTGAAGGTAAATTGTTGATATTTTCCTGCGTGTTACCATGCAGACAAAGTGCCTCTACCTTTAGAAATAACTGACAAAAGCCACATTGGAGAAAATCTAAGACAGTTAACATAAACATGCATGTCATTTAAAAGTTCTATTTTGCACCTTCTGCAATATGTGAAAGAGAAATATTCTTCCAAAACAAACCATTGTGTTGCATCAAGTCTTGAGGAGTTTCCTAACTCATTGATTCACCTTGTTTGAACCACACAGCTTTGCAATTGTTGTAATAAATGACACAATGTCCAGATCTCTTGAAAGATGGCTCATGTGAAATAAAGATTCTCTATATGTTGCACCACCCCTTCCTTGTTTAAACAGGAAAAAAAAAAAGGAGGATAATAGCAATAGACTTGTATCCACCAACTATATCCATCATGCTTATGCAGTATGAAATACTATAGACTTTGACAAATTTTAGTAGCACTGACCAGCATTTTCTACAAGAACCCCAATCTACTAGTTTTCCTAGTTTAAACATGTAAAACATCCCTTTTACAAGGCACTTCAACATGATTTTCGTTTTAAAATCTCCTAGACCTCATTAAGATCACATTCTTTGTTTCTGGCTATTGAGACAACTTGAGTAAAGCTGAGACTCCTCATTATAAAATATTCTGCCAAATGATTTAAAACCAGGCATGAAAAACTATCTATAAAAACAACTTCCCACATGGATATGATTAACAACCAAGATGGAAACGTTTCTTGTTGTCAATAACAACTTCTAGTAATGATTAAGACGGACCATTATAAATGGAAGAAAAAAAAACCATAAAGCATTCCCCACATAAAAAACCCAAATCAATATTTCATATGAAAAATAGCACTGGAATTATTTTAAGCAATTCTTAGGTTTCTGTCCCTTTTGTCCAAAGTTGGAAAATGGACCTTTTTTTTATTATGGTGTGTTTACTATAAAAACATTTGTCACTGTTCTTCATTGAGAGATAAAATGCTGGAAATACACGGTGCACTTATTGGACAATTTAACATGCTCAGGTCAGGCACTCTGAGACTTCACAGTAGCACAACAAGAGCAGATATTGGAGATGCTAGAAATCCAGATTATGGCTTTCAGAATACATGGTGTATTGTTCACCCAGGTTGAAAGGAGATGTATGTTTATATACTTTAATCTTGGCTCAGATGTGAGCTACCATGTTAACAATTTTGTTGCCCAGGCTGCCCTGGCTTGGGATTTAAATAAAAACAAATTACAGGTCTTAACAGTGATAGATGGACTTCTCTTACATTTGTGTAGAGTATTTTTGCCTTAAGATTAAAGGCTTACGCATTTATCTGCATAAACTAACCCCTGGAGTAGGGTACTGCTGACATTTTCCAAGAAAAATGAATATCCTAACTTATTCCAAAGAGAAGACTTGGTATTTGTATGGCCAGAGTGACCTTTGCAAGTGCCCTTTCAGATTAGGTGCACTACATGGAAAATTGTGCTCTTACAGTACTCCATAAATCATACCTACCAATTTTCTTTAAAGGGGTATGTAAATATCAGTGTACCAGGTGGGTAAACAACACTAACCTCGTACAAATGGCTTGAAAATTGAAGAAAAGCACCTTATTTTGCTGCTGAAATTGCTTTTGAAGCCCAGCATCGTGGCTTGGGTTGTAGAATGCATGAAATGATTTGTGCACTGGGAATAGAAAATGGGTTGATGATAACCACACTCGACACAGTTCCTATGTTTCTGAGTTCTTTCGATGATCAAAGATATCATTGCTGTATATTACTTTTCTTTGCCGATCCCAAATGCATGTGAATTTCAAGTGACACACACATTATCTGCATGTTTCCAAAATGGACAGACAGCTTTTTAGTTTGTATTTCTCATTTGAGCTAGTTAATGTTTCTGGTCTAGATTCAGTATAAGTCTCCTTGCAATAGTTATGTAGCATTTCCATTTAATAACACCAAGGCAGAGAAGTTCATGTGCAAAAGAAGAAGAAGAAAAAAGTGTAGTTACAGCCTTTGAAACTGTCAGAAGAGTTATTTGAATAAGTACTGACTATGGAAGTGGGAAGATGTGTTAATTGTTGCTAAGCTATAACAAATAATAGAAAAAAATCTGAATCAAGAAGAAAGCTCTGGTTTTAGACACATCAGCAGTGTAACATACACACCATAGATATCAAAGTACCTTGGTGAAACTCTAAGAAACAACTTTAGATGTGATGCACACAGGATGATTTCAGTTAAACTTTTAACATTTGTGACTTGTATAAATTTGGAAAATCTCATTTCTAAAAATATGGTGTTGTCATTCTGTTGCTTATCCCATAACATTCCAAAGGGTTTAGCATAAATATCTGCAGAAAAAAAAATGGTTACTCGTTTTGTAATGGACATTATCAAAGCAAAATTTACAGTGTTCTCAGCAAGGTCCTTAATCCCAGCCTTACCTAATAAGTACCTGAAGAAACCAAAGCCAACTATCTGATTTATTGAAGAATTGCCTAATGACTATGAACCAGAGTTTCTATAAAATTAAACATGTGATTTGTATTAAAAAAAAATCTCTGTGTCCTATGATCTAAGAATCATAGAATGCTTTGGGTTAAAAGGGACTTGAAAGATCATCTAGTTCCAACCCACCTGCCATGGGCAGGGACCTGTTCCACAAGGTCGGGTTATTGTCACGTTTCTTCTTTCAAAGTGCTGAAGTTCAGTGCTTCACAAAGTAGATGGGCAAAGTATGAACCTGCCATCAGTCATCCTAAATACTTCTCTAATATATTTTTAGCCCTAATTCACCTGTGTCAATAAAATTATTTAGGGTCCTTCTTTGTCCCGGTGAATGGAAACACCAAGAATGTACATGTTTTCATTTTCAGAAATTTCCATTTCTTTTGGCTTTTACTATAGAGACAGAGAGACTTCTAGAAGTTCTGGGCTCACTCAGCTTCAGTTGCACTTATTGGTGATCAAACCCTCTACATATGTCACCATGGGTACTAAAACCCAGACCAGCTCCTGAATATCTCTGAAATATGGACCTTAACAGTGCAATCACAACTCTAAGAGGTAGAAGCTGGGAGCAGAAATAGAATGTATGTTTCCTTTTCTTGCCCACTAAATGATGTTGAAATAAGCACATGAAAATTGTTAATCAGCCATTTGGAAAGATGAAGTGTGAGTAAAGAATAAAAGTCATAATCCATTTTTAGCATATGCTTAAGAGGGTGCCTTAGAGTTATGTTGTGTATCAACATTTCCAATGTCTTCCTTCAAAATCCTTAAATCAGCTCAGCTCAGAGTGCCTTTGGGGCGTAAGACAGAAGATAGAATTGCTCACAGGGAAGTATTTGAAGCATTTCTGAAAACAGATTTATTTTTCACAAGGGGAAATAAACTGAACAGAGGGATATCATCTACCTCCCAAAGAAAAACAACACTGGAGGGAGAAAAGAGCTGCAAATGCTCTAAAACCAAGCTTGAAGCATTTCTGGTAAATTTGTTCTCACTGAGAAGGGAAAAGAGATCATGGAGGGGATGAGAGTAGTGTCTGAGGACATTTCCAGCCTACAGACCTCTGAAAAAATCAGTGTCTATCTCCCAGTGTTGCCTCCCTGCCAGCAGCAGATCACTGTCATTTTAACACTGGTCTGCTCAAAAACTTCTTCA
>NW_008685415.1:154731-159532 GCF_000695815.1 Acanthisitta chloris
CAAATCCGGTGTGTTTAAGGCAAGATTTAAGAGTAGCTCGAAACACTCATAGCACTTCAAGTCACAAAAGGCCACACAAACACCCAAGAGACACAAACTGCCTTTTTGGGAACATGCCACAGGTTTATCAGTTGTTCTCTTCTTCCGGCAGCTCCTGACTTGGTGTACTCTGCAGCACTCTGAAATTCCTAGAACTTGCAAAGTTGTGCTCTCTACAGCCAATATCTAAAAGGCACTTGCTTCCTGCTGCTATTCTGTTTGGTTTGGGTTTTGGTTTTTTCCTCTATTGTGCCTCATGCTTTGCTTTAGACAGGGTTAAAAGTGCTCTGAGAAGAAGCTATAATGTCACTTATGATCTTCGAGGCCTCTTCCAACTTGGTTGATTCTATGATTCTATGATTCTAATGGAGAGCATGAGAAAACATTGGGAAGAATTCCAGTGTTTCAGGGTCAATAGACAATAGTTGCTACAAGTGAGGCCCTCCACTCCATGTAGAATATAAGAACATGGAATTTCTTTCCTTTCAGACACTCATATTTTAGCAAGGGCCAGCACAGCCCTATTTGTATAAAAGTACATGATACATACTCAGAACCTTTTGTTAATGAAAGTCTCAGTTCTTGTCTACATGTTGCACTGACACCAATTTAAGACAAGACCAGGTATAATTAAATTCAATACAAAGACTCATATTAGTATGTGGAAATTTGCACCATTTCATCTCACTCAAAAAAAGCCTCATTATAACGGAGAAGTGAATTACCCATGACTTTAAAAGTCATGAGGAAACACCTATAAGAAACTACATATTGTAGAAAAAGGAGTAGTTTGAGGGATTTTTCAGAAGTACCTATGTGAGTTAGGTGGTATTGGGGCTTATTAAAAACCACTGATGTTTGTATGTCTGAGCAACTGAGGTTTTTAAAAATTCCCACCTTTTGCAAATACATTACAAGAGTACTTTTTAAAGGAGCTTGTGGATTTTACAGAGCTACGTTCAGTTATTGGTAGATTTAGATTTACTCACAAGTTGTTGAAGAGTTCAATGTGATTACTCCAAAGTATAAAAAGTAAGCAAGTGCACACACCTTTATAGGCTCAAGGCTGAAAACAACCCAGAACTCAGAGACAGGCAGAGATATTTTCAAGTATCATGAGTAATTCAAATCATGACTGTTTTCAAGGTGACTTCTTCATGTTAGAGGCATTTTTTGAAGGCAGCATGATGCTGCACACAGCATAATGTTGGCGAGGCTATGGAAAGCATGTTATTTTCTCCAGTGGGGACTGGGAATAAATATAATGTTATTATTACTTATCCATTTAAAGTATCTTTGAGCTTAGGAGGAGCTGCATCATGCCAAGCTTTAGAAACGTACTCTATCTCCAATCTCCACAGCTCCCAACGTTTAAGGTCTCATTCATTATTCAATTAGGTTGTCACTGTTGGGAGGGAGAAAGGAGCTGCAAATGCTGTAAAACCAAGTTTAAAGCATTCAAGGCCTAATCCAGAGAAGTGACTGACTCCACCATACCATAACAATACAACTGAAGCCCATGTCTCGCTATCAAAAAATTACCAATTAAAAAGCAATATCTGCTGGCAAAAATATCACCTTAAAATGTCTATTCTGCAAAACCCACTCGTTTTCTGTTTACTGAAACCTCAAAACATCATATGACCTTGCATCTTCTTGTGCAACAGCTAGAAAAAAATAAAAAGAATTTCATTTGACAGGCACTGCTAATAATGAAAATGTTTTTAAATGTAAGCTCTAGCTGTATACCAATCACTGCCTAATCAGGGTTATGCTTTTCAAATTATATTGTGTCTTCTTTCACCTCCTGCATATTATGCGACATAAAAAGAGAAGTGCTTAGGCAAATCCTTGATCTGTTCACATATATTTTTAATATTAATATGTCAGAGCAGTGGCAATAATGATATTAGGCAAATGACGGAATTCTCCCCCCAGCTGGACATGTTAATTGAGAAGCCAAATTTTCGAGGCAAAGTTCACGTCTGTGCAGATGGCAGGACAATGCTGGATGGCAGGCCTAGGTCAGTGTCAATCCCAAACCCTACTTTAATGGCTCACTTCTCTGCTTTCTCAACGTCAGCTGGTCCCTGTGGGGTGTATAAGTTGGGGAAGTCTGTCTCTGCAGGTTTTTTCTGCCCTTGACTCTGGTGCACTAATTTCACACAGAGAAGATGCCCCTACGTGTGATAATAAAAAAAGAGGAATTTACACTTAGAGGCTCAAATGAAACAGACGTTTCCAATATTTCCTTTAGCTCTGATGTAGCTGCATTAAAACCAAGATCATCCACTTGCTCTGGCAGGGCTTGCTCTGACGTTTTTTGACATCAAGTGAAACATATTCCCTAGTAAAATCCAGTCACCTGATATTTCTTAGTTAAATAATACTTTTTGGGGTGGTGTTATTGTCTTTATTTGCATTTATATTGAAGCCACTTAATATTTTGGACAGGCTGGACAGATTTTAAGGTGCTTTATTCTGCTACAAGCATGGAAAGGTATTTTGTCCTTTGTCAAAAGACCCTGAATATTGTTCATATTTATATAAGTATTATATTATCTCCTTTAATATGATCTGTGAATCAAAAGCTGACTGTATATACTTATATTTAGAAAGAAATATAGCTATGCAGCATCACAAAAAGACTTTAATAGTTTCAGTTTCCTAATATAATTATTTATTATCTCTAATTAAAATGCAGAGCTTGGCTTTCTGCATGAGAGTAGATGAAAAGCCTTTTTAATGAAAAGAGCAACTATGAGCTCTAAATTTCTTTATGGAAGAGATAACTTATGTAATCACTGGTAACCTTTTTCAAGAATATTATCTCACTGTTTATAAAACAATACCTTCTTTACTTTAGAAATTCCCATTTACATATGAAAAAGAGCTTTATTTATTGATGCCTTTGACTGATGTGCATTCCTCTTTCAGGAATACCCTCTTTTTTCCATCTTACATATGCCAGAGAACCTCCTTTCCTTTTGGCATTACCTGCAGTGGTATTTGAAAACAATTCTCTGCTTGAATTATCAATATGCACAAAATCAGTTCGTTCTTCAAATAAAATCGTGTAATATATCCTTGGTTTATAATGTTTTATTTCAAATGTTTTCTATTCTTATAGGTAAAAGAATGCAACCTTTAACCACTAGCAGCAGGTACGAACAAAGGCAAAACCATTTTTACTTTCCTTTCATTTTGTAAGAAGATATTTCTTCAACACATCCCATAGCACACATAGGTATGCATTTTCTGCTCTAATAAATGTAACTCCTTGATGGATCAGAATGATATAAGCAACAAAGAACTGAAAATACAAGCCAGTAAAACTTGCTCATATCTAGGTTATAAATGAGTCATAAACTCATATATTAACATTACTTCTTTAATTTTCATATTGCTAAATTCTCCCTTTCTTTTCTAAATAAAGAGGAGTTGCTATCATTGATAGAAAATAGAGATTTATGGATTAGTATTTTTCTCATATTTTTATAACTTCCAACATACCTACAATCCAAATCTGACCCATCTGAAGCACTACCATTTTCTGATAAAGGTACAGCAAATATGTGAACCAGTTTTCCATTCATAAAATACAAATATACAGCATATCATAATACAGAATTATGTGTGGCCAAATATCCTATGGACATTTCACAACCATGTAAGGCTTGATCCTAAGCTCACAGCAGTCAAAGGAAAGATTTTCACTGATTCTATTGGGCTTTCAATCAAGATCTTGACTATATGTATTTTTTCCTGAAATAGAAAGAGTCATCATCTGTGACATTGCCTTGTATGGCTGAGGGCAGAAAATGAGTTCTGTGATGCTGCATTTGTGTAAATCTGGGCAAATTTTGACCTTGTACACTGACACATCAGAAAAGAACTAGGCAATGCATTTAACTAAACATCTCTGTAGTGCTGCAATCATCTGGTCTTGTGTTTCACTAATTAGTGACTGTGTAAAGCAAAAGGATTCAAATAAACATCATTTTAAAATCCATTTACTCTTTACAGTGCTTGCCTTGTAACTTTTACTGAATATTGATTATCTTTTAACTAACCTCCTCTCTCAAACCAATACCTCACCATAATAAGTAATTCCCTTTCTCTTCTCCAGAAGAGAATCCACCAGTTTCACTCAAGGACATACTACCAACCAAGGAAGATTTTATGCAACAGACTCCTAGATACCTGACTAACATTTTTCTAGGCCTACTGTAAAGCTTTTCTGGGTGTGAATATCTATATATAAGTAAATGACATACTTCTTCAAGTATGTATGTTCATGTACTCCACAATATCTATCCAATTGTACCAGGTAAATCAGTTTAAACTTGGACACTCTATCTGAATAACCCTGTAGACAGGAAATGGTATGCATTGATCAAGCAAACATTTAATAGTGGTTTACAGCCAGTGGGTGAGTGCAAACTAAGTTGCCTTTAATTTAATTCACAATATTGTTAGCTAGATTTTATTCTGCTAATGAAAAGAACCATATATCTTCAGGAAGGACAACAAATATACTGGATAACAAATGAAAAGAGCAGAGAGTAATGTAAGAAAAGCCATTCAAGTGAACAGAAAATATATACAGATGCTGTTTAATCTTGAATCTATTATTTAGAGCAGTGATATTTTTATTTCTTCTTCATATGGTTAAGAAACATGTTTTTCTATTTTTTAAGTGCAAATGCATATTCAAAATGAAGAGGGGAGGAATTTCTCAATAGTCATTCCACATATGTAG